>NC_030439.2:21665342-21672842 GCF_001660625.3 Ictalurus punctatus
TGAAATGTGACTGCTGTAATGTGACGGCTGTAAAGTGACTGCTGTAACGCGACGGCTGTAAAGTGACTGCTGTAACGCGACTGCTGTAAAGTGACTGCTGTAATGTGACTGCTGTAATGTGACGGCTGTAAAGTGACTGCTGTAATGTGACGGCTGTAAAGTGACGGCTGTAATGTGACGGCTGTAATGTGACTGCTGTAAAGTGACTGCTGTAAAGTGACTGCTGTAATGTGACGGCTGTAAAGTGACTGCTGTAATGTGACTGCTGTAAAGTGACTGCTGTAATGTGACGGCTGTAAAGTGACTGCTGTAAAGTGACTGCTGTAATGTGACGGCTGTAATGTGACTGCTGTAAAATGACTGCTGTAAAGTGACTGCTGTAATGTGACGGCTGTAATGTGACTGCTGTAATGTGACTGCTGTAACGCGACGGCTGTAAAGTGACTGCTGTAACGCGACGGCTGTAACGCGACGGCTGTAAAGTGACTGCTGTAATGTGACTGCTGTAATGTGACTGCTGTAATGTGACTGCTGTAATGTGACGGCTGTAAAGTGACGGCTGTAAAGTGACGGCTGTAACGCGACTGCTGTAAAGCGACTGTTGTAATGTGACTGCTGTAATGTGACTGCTGTAATGTGATGGCTGTAATGTGACTGCTGTAATGTGACGGCTGTAATGTGACTGCTGTAAAGCGACTGCTGTAATGTGACTGCTGTAATGTGACTGCTGTAATGTGACGGCTGTAAAGTGACTGCTGTAAAGTGACTTCTGTAATGTGAAGGCTGTAAAGTGACGGCTGTAACGCGACGGCTGTAACGCGACGGCTGTAACGCGACGGCTGTAATGTGACGACTGTAGTGTGACGGCTGTAATATGACGGTTGTAACGTGACGGCTGACCACCCAACACTTCCATCTGTCTCACTTAGAAAAGACAGAAATAGGAAGAGGGCTTTCAGATTATATATGTATATATATATATATATATATATATATATATATATAGATATAGATATAGATATAGCCTAGCATTTCTTCTCTACCCACACGGCCATATGTGTGAGCACACACACACACACACAGAGTTATTTATATCACACTCATGCAGTCTCTCTACATGTGATCTGTGTATCAGTGGCCCATTTTTTCCGGTCAACATGTGAAGAGCAGCAGCGTGTGATTTCATGTCCTTCATTCAGCGGCCATGTTGTAAACAAGTTTCCCTTCCTGTATTGTGCACTACTGAGCAGTGTTCACTACAGTGTGTGTTTATATGTTGGGGGGGCTATACTAAAACAGTAACACAGCACTGATCATCTGTAAACACCATGGGACACGCCCACAGTGGGCTGATGATGGTGTTTATGTGCACTGTATAGTGAAGCTACTTAATAGATTTTATTTCTAGTAAAAGTGTGTTTAATGAATGTGTGTGTGTGTGTGTGTGTGTGTGTGTGTGGGTGGGTGGGTGGGTGTGTGGGTGGGTGGGTGGGTGTGTGGGTGGGTGGGTGGGTGTGTGTGGGTAGGTGTAATAAGTGTGTAACTGTTGATTTTTGTGTGTTTGCAGGCTAAGGACAGCGATGATGATGAGGAAGTTGTTCACATCGACCGAGGAAACTTTATGGATGAGTTCTTCGAGCAGGTAAATAATCAATAATACACTTATTATAAATAATAAACAAGGAAACAAACAAAAACACGTCTCAGATAACTTCAGGAAGAGAAAATGTTAGACACCTATGCTGCTGTCTGTAGGGAATATGCCATACTGCCCTACTTCTCTTCCCTACATACGCCACAGTGCATTATGGGTATTCTGTATACATCATTTGGACAGTGAACCTTTCCCAGTGTATTGTGGGAATTTAAATGTGGTAGTGTTTGGGAAATTTGACACTATTGCTATAACATATGCAGCACAAACAGTGAACAGACAGGACTGAGACACCACACAGGTGTGTGTGTGTGTGTGTGTGTGTGTGTGTGTGTGTGTGTGTGTTTGACAGTGGCTCACTGATATGTGTTGTGTTGATCATGTCAAAATAAATCACCAGTGTTTGTTGTGTTATTTGATTCCATCATGTCACCTCACTGCACCCCCTGCTGGATGTGTGTGTGTATTACACCATTATACATAGTGTACACTGCTATATACTTTCAGTGGGAAGGTCCATCTATTTTCCATACTGCACAGGGTTGCAGGGTAGCCTTGAGTCTATCCCAGGGAAGTCGGGGCACGAGGCGGAGGACAATTTGGAAATGCCATTCAGCCTAGAGCGTATGTCTTTGGACTGGGGGAGAAAACCGGTGTACCCGGAGCAAACCCCCAAAGCACGGGGGAACATGCAAACTCCATGCACACAGGGCGGTGGCGGGAATCAAACCCCCAACCCCAGAGGCACTGTGCCAACCTTCAGTCTGAAACTGTTTAAATTGTATAAAGGTTATAAAAAACAGAAAGCTACACATTACACATGCACGTAACATCTAAACATAAAACTCATATCTGGGACTGAAACTAATCACACTTTAGTATTGACTTGTTGTGCGGTGTGTTAAATTGCACAGTGTGTTTAGTTGTTGTAAGCTGTGTTTCGTTGTTGTGCAGTGTGTTTCGTTGTTCTGCGGTGTGTTGACTTGTTGTGCAGTGTGTTGGGTTGTTGTATGTTGTGTTGAGTTGTAGTGCAGTGTGTTGACTTGTTGTGCAGTGTGTTGGGTTGTTGTATGTTGTGTTGAGTTGTAGCGCAGTGTGTTGGGATGTTGTGCGGTGTGTTGAGTTATTGTACAGTGTGTTGTGTTGTTGTCGCATACAACAACACAACACACCATACAACAACACACCATACAACACAACACACCATGCAACACAACACACCATGCAACAACAGAATGGGACACACCATACAACAACAAAACGTGATGTTGTGCGGTGTGTTGAGTTATTGTACAGTGTGTTGAGCTGTTGTGCGGTGTGGTGAGTTGTTGTAAAACACAAAGTTACAAAGCTACACATTACACATGCACATAACATCTAAACATATAACTCATTATCAGGGACTGAAACTAATCACACTTTAATGTTGAGTTGTGTACAGTGCGTTGACTTGTGCGGCGTGTTGGGTTATTGTGTGTTTAGTTGTTGTAAACTCTGTTGGGTTGTTGTGAAGTGTGTTGAATTGTTGTGTGTATTTTTGTATGGTGTATTGTGTTGTTGTATGGTGTGTTGTGTTGTCTGGTGTGTTTTATGTTGTGTTGTTGTATGGTGTGTTGTGTTGTATGTTGTGTTTTATGGTGTGCTGTTGTATGTTGTGTTGTTGTATGGTGTGCTGTTGTATGTTGTGTTGTGTTGTTGTATGTTGTTGTATGGTGTGGTGTGTTGTTGTATGGTGTGCTGTTGTATGTTGTGTTGTTGTATGGTGTGTTGTATGGTGTGCTGTTGTATGTTGTGTTGTGTTGTATATTGTGCTGTTGTATGTTGTGTTGTGTTGTATGGTGTGTTGTGTTGTATGATGTGTTGTTGTATGGTGTGCTGTTGTATGTTGTGTTGTTGTATGGTGTGTTGTGTTGTATGGTGTGCTGTTGTATGTTGTGTTGTGTTGTATGGTGTGTTGTGTTGTATGATGTGTTCTTGTATGGTGTGCTGTTGTATGTTGTGTTGTTGTATGGTGTGTTGTGTTGTATGGTGTGCTGTTGTATGTTGTGTTGTGTTGTTGTATGGTGCGTTGTTGTATGCTGTGCTGTTGTGTGTTGTGTTGTTGTATGGTGTGTTGTTGTATGGTCAGCTGAGATTAGTAATAAAATAATAATGTTTTCTATAATAGTGTGTTCCAGAGACAACACACACCAACACACACCAACAACACTCACCAACACACACTAACACACAGAGCACAGATATAGCTTATGAACATGTGTTTAAATGTGTGTGTGTGTGTGTGTGTGTGTGTGTGTATTTGATGTTGCGGTACGCAGGTGGAGGAGATTCGCGGCTGCATTGAGAAGCTGTCGGAGGACGTGGAGCAGGTGAAGAAACAGCACAGCGCCATACTGGCCGCTCCCAATCCTGATGAGAGTGAGTGCAGTCTGTTCATCACGCTGAGATTCAGGACGTTAATCCTCTCACCTACAGCCACATACTCAACACTCATTCAGACTTCCCACAAAAAGTCATCTTGTATAAACATGACCCCATCAGCAGGCAGCATGAATGTGTGTGTCTGCCCAGGTCCACCATGCACGGCCAGGTCCATGAATATTTGGACATTAGCATAGTTATTGTTATTTTAGCTTTCTAGCACAGCGTGTAGGAGTTTAAATTAAATAACGACTTTTACATAACAATCATAAATGATATTTTAAACATTTGGTTGCAAATCTTTTGGAGTAAAAAATTGCCTGAAGTCTGGAACCCATAGACATCAGCAGACGCTGGGTTTCTTCCCTGGTGAAGCTCTGCCAGATGTTTCCTGCAGCTTTCTTCACTTCCTGCTTGTTCTTGGAGTGTCTTCAGAAAGCTTGGTTGGATTCAGCTCAGGTGATTGACCTGCCCACTGCAGAACATTCCACTTCTCTGCCTTAACAATGTCTTTTGAAGTACACTTCAGGTCATTGTCCATCTGCTCTTTGAAGCTCCGTCCAGTGAGTTTTGAAGTGTGCCTGAATGTGAGCAGATAATACGGCCCTGTACACTTTACATTTCATCCTGCTGCTTTTCCCAGCAGTCACATCATCAGTACATACAAGAGAATCAGCTCCACTGGTAGCTGTACACGCCCACACTGTCGAACCATGAGCAGGTCCTTCCTTCTCCATACTTTTCTCTTCCCATCATTCTGCTACAAGTTGATGTTCATCTCATCTGTCCACAGGATGTTGTTCCAGAACTGTACGAATTTTTTAAAGTTGTTTTTGGCCCATATTAATCTGATCTTCCTGTTTTTGACATTTATGCATTTAGCAGACACTTTTATCCAAAGCGACTTACACATGAGATTTGTACCAGTGGTGTACAGTGGTGTACAGTAGTGTATCAGTGGTGTACAGTAGTGTATCAGTGGTGTACAGTAGTGTACAGTGGTGTAACAGTAGTGTAACAGTGGTGTACAGTGGTGTACAGTGGTGTAACAGTAGTGTAACAGTGGTGTACAGTGGTGTACAGTAGTGTAACAGTAGTGTACAGTAGTGTAACAGTAGTGTAACAGTGGTGTACAGTGGTGTAACAGTAGTGTAACAGTGGTGTACAGTGGTGTGACAGTAGTGTACAGTAGTGTACAGTAGTGTAACAGTAGTGTAACAGTGGTGTACAGTGGTGTGACAGTAGTGTACAGTAGTGTACAGTAGTGTAACAGTAGTGTAACAGTGGTGTACAGTAGTGTACAGTAGTGTAACAGTGGTGTACAGTAGTGTACAGTAGTGTAACAGTGGTGTACAGTAGTGTAACAGTGGTGTACAGTAGTGTAACAGTAGTTTAACAGTGGTGCAGTAGTGTAACAGTAGTGTAACAGTAGTGTACAGTGGTGTACAGTAGTGTAACCGTAGTGTAACAGTGGTGTGCAGTAGTGTACAGTAGTGTAACAGTGGTGTACAGTAGTGTAACAGTGGTGTAACAGTGGTGTAGAGTAGTGTACAGTGGTGTACAGTAGTGTAACAGTGGTGTACAGTAGTGTAACAGTGGTGTAACAGTGGTGTAGAGTAGTGTACAGTGGTGTACAGTAGTGTAACAGTGGTGTACAGTGGTGTACAGTAGTGTAACAGTGGTGTAACAGTGGTGTAGAGTAGTGTACAGTGGTGTACAGTAGTGTAACAGTGGTGTACAGTAGTGTAACAGTGGTGTACAGTAGTGTAACAGTGGTGTACAGTGGTGTACAGTAGTGTAACAGTGGTGTACAGTAGTGTAACAGTAGTGTAACAGTGGTGTACAGTAGTGTAACAGTAGTGTACAGTAGTGTACAGTAGTGTAACAGTAAACAGTGGTGTGCAGTAGTGTAACAGTGGTGTACAGTGGTGTAACAGTGGTGTAACAGTAGTGTAACAGTGGTGTAACAGTAGTGTAACAGTGGTGTACAGTAGTGTAACAGTAGTGTAACAGTGGTGTAACAGTAGTGTAACAGTGGTGTAACAGTAGTGTACAGTGGTGTACAGTAGTGTAACAGTAGTGTACAGTGGTGTACAGTAGTGTAACAGTAGTGTAACAGTGGTGTACAGTAGTGTAACAGTGGTGTACAGTGGTGTACAGTAGTGTAACAGTGGTGTACAGTAGTGTAACAGTAGTGTAACAGTGGTGTACAGTAGTGTAACAGTGGTGTACAGTAGTGTACAGTAGTGTAACAGTGGTGTACAGTAGTGTAACAGTGGTGTAACAGTGGTGTACAGTAGTGTAACAGTGGTGTACAGTAGTGTACAGTAGTGTAACAGTGGTGTAACAGTGGTGTGCAGTAGTGTAACAGTGGTGTAACAGTGGTGTAGAGTAGTGTACAGTGGTGTACAGTAGTGTAACAGTGGTGTACAGTAGTGTAACAGTGGTGTACAGTGGTGTACAGTAGTGTACAGTGGTGTAACAGTGGTGTACAGTAGTGTAACAGTAGTGTACAGTAGTGTAACAGTAGTGTAACAATGGTGTACAGTAGTGTAACAGTGGTGTAACAGTGGTGTACAGTAGTGTAACAGTGGTGTACAGTAGTGTAACAGTGGTGTACAGTAGTGTAACAGTGGTGTAACAGTGGTGTACAGTAGTGTAACAGTGGTGTACAGTAGTGTAACAGTGGTATAACAGTGGTGTAGAGTAGTGTACAGTGGTGTAAAGTGGTGTAACAGTGGTGTAACAGTGGTGTAAAGTGGTGTACAGTAGTGTAACAGTGGTGTACAGTAGTGTAACAGTGGTGTACAGTAGTGTAACAGTGGTGTAACAGTGGTGTAGAGTAGTGTACAGTGGTGTACAGTAGTGTAACAGTGGTGTACAGTAGTGTAACAGTGGTGTAACAGTGGTGTAGAGTAGTGTACAGTGGTGTACAGTAGTGTAACAGTGGTGTACAGTGGTGTACAGTAGTGTAACAGTGGTGTACAGTAGTGTAACAGTGGTGTACAGTAGTGTACAGTAGTGTAACAGTGGTGTACAGTAGTGTAACAGTGGTGTAACAGTGGTGTACAGTAGTGTAACAGTGGTGTAACAGTGGTGTACAGTAGTGTACAGTAGTGTAACAGTGGTGTAACAGTGGTGTACAGTAGTGTAACAGTGGTGTAACAGTGGTGTAGAGTAGTGTACAGTGGTGTACAGTAGTGTAACAGTGGTGTACAGTAGTGTAACAGTGGTGTACAGTGGTGTACAGTAGTGTACAGTGGTGTAACAGTGGTGTACAGTAGTGTAACAGTAGTGTACAGTAGTGTAACAGTGGTGTAACAGTGGTGTACAGTAGTGTAACAGTGGTGTACAGTGGTGTACAGTAGTGTAACAGTGGTGTAACAGTAGTGTAACAATGGTGTACAGTAGTGTAACAGTGGTGT
>NC_030439.2:21682842-21880342 GCF_001660625.3 Ictalurus punctatus
TTGTGGACATGGCCATGCTGGTGGAGAGCCAGGTTCGAGTCACATCACACGTTGGGATCACACACTGGATACAAGGAGTGTATGTAAAACATGCTAATATAAACTGTGTGTGTGTGTGTTTTCAGGGGGAGATGATTGACAGAATTGAGTATAACGTGGAACATTCGGTGGATTACGTAGAGCGAGCTGTTTCCGACACCAAGAAGGCTGTTAAATACCAGAGTCAGGCACGCAAGGTAACACTGTGATGATGGTTATGCTGTGATGACGGTTACATTATAATGACGTTATGATGTTATGACGGTTACGCTGTAATGACCGTTACGCTATAATCACGGTTACCCTATAATGATGTTACGCTGTAATGACGGTTGCACTATAATGACGTTACGCTGTAATGACAGTTACGCTGTAATGACGTTACGCTGTGATGACGGTTACGCTGTGATGACGGTTACACTATAATGACGGTTACGCTATAATGACGGTTACGCTGTAATGATGTTACGCTGTAATGATGGTTGCGCTGTGATAACGGTTACACTATAACGATGGTTACACTATAATGACGGTTACACTATAATGATGGTTACGCTATAATGATGGTTGTGCTGTGATAACGGTTACGCTGTAATGACGGTTACGCTGTAATGATGTTACGCTGTAATGACGGTTGTGCTGTGATAACAGTTACGCTATAATGATGTTACGCTGTAATGACGGCTGTGCTGTTATGATGGTTGCGCTGTGATGACGGTTACGCTGTAATAACCGTTACGCTATAATGAAGGTTACACTGTAATCATGGTTACGCTATAATGATGTTACGCTGTAATGACGTTACGCTGTGATGACGGTTACGCTATGATGACCGTTACGCTGTAATGACGTTACGCTGTGATAACGGTTACACTATAATGACGGTTACACTATAATGACGGTTACGCTGTGATGACGGTTATGCTGTGACGACGGTTGCGCTGTAATGACAGTTACGCTGTAGAATATCTGTTACTCACCGTGTTCCTAATGACTTGTGTGTAACTCCTTTCAATATTCAGGTAAAAAGAACGCTGCCTCGGACACTAAAGCGAGAAATACTCATCAGCGTGTTTGTTTTTGCAGAAAAAAATCATGATCATCATCTGCTGCGTAATCTTGGGTGTGGTCTTGGCGTCCACTATCGGAGGAACTCTGGGCTTCTAGACTCACCAATCGCAGACGAAGAGGAGCAAATACACCAGACATATATATATATCACACCGCTAGGAGATACAGAAACTCCTGTCGGGTTATAAATCACACAAAAACAAAAACACACCAAAAAAAACAAAAAACAAAAGCATAACTAGTGGATTAAACCATATACGAGAAGAGAAGGGATCGAATAAATCAATAAACATTCTATTTACACACTGTACATGTAAATGTATTGAACAGGAGAAACAGCACATGGGTTTAAAAACCTGTACAAATATAATGCTCTTCATTTGCTTCTTCTTTTTTTTTGTAGTTTTTTTTTTTTTGTAGTTTTTTTCTTTTCTTTTCACTTGTTTGGAAGCATTTAATTTTTTTCCAGGTGTTTATTCCAGGACAGCGCCATCGGCTATGTTTCCTTACAACGTTTAGATCGTGTACTTCCTCTCAAGGGTATGTCAGAAAATGAAACTGAATAGCGGTCATGGTTTCGTCAGGAGGGACTCCCTACAGCCGTCAGCCGTCAATCACTTCCTACACCCGCACAGCGCTTCATACACCCGCACAGCGCTTCATACACCCGCACAGCGCTGCATACACCCGCACAGCGCTTCCTACACCCGCACAGCGCTTCCTACACCCGCACAGCGCTTCATACAGCCGCACAGCGCTTCATACAGCCGCACAGCGCTTCATACAGCTGCACAGCGCTTCATCTCAATCAGACAAAACTAGTCTTCAAAAATTCAGGCAGGAAAAAAAGATAAAGGTGTTAAATGGACATGGAGGAGTGAGTGAGCATGCCTGTAAACTAACACACACACACACACACACACACACACACACACGTGCGTAACACGCCACTAGGAGAGACGTGTCAAACTATGCAGCTTTCATACAGAGACAAACCTGCTTTTAATATCCTTTAATGTGGAGAGTAAAATCCGTTATAAATAAAAATGAACATTTATTGTAGGGAATGTTAACAGATTAGCACGTGACTAGATTCAAGTTTGTTAATATTTCAGTGATTTGTGATTTATATATGCAACACCACTGCTGCTTTATTATTTTTGCAGATTTTAACCCTGAAATAGTGACATCACTTTTTGTTTCTTTTGTGCTGTTTAATAACTATTTATTTATTTATTTATTTTGCTATCATCTCTGAGTAGCTTAAACGTTGTTTTAACTCCTAAAGACTTAAAAGAATTTCGGCTGCGTCCCAAATTCTCAGCTACACCCTACGCAGGGAACTTATATAAGTAGAACACGCCCACTCTTCCACCAATCAGATGAGACATGTTCAAACGCTACACTCAAGGACTTATCGGTGTCCATCAGAAAAGGAAGGTTGTTACTGGTGTAGACCGGGCGTTCATCTTTTCTCTCAGTTCATCTTCCTCAAACCCGACACGAACTACTAAAACCTCGCCAAAGACCGCCTCTGATTGGCTGACGCGTGTACACATCAGCGTGAGTTAAGCTCTGGTGTGCTTTTATTTAAACGGATGACGGAGCGTAATGTCCATCAACACATTGTTCTCTTTGATATAAATATGATGGTGTGCTTTTTTTTCAGTTTTTTTTTTTGAAGAATAACAAAAAGGCCTGTGTGTACATGAAGCTCCGCCTCCAACACCTCCCATAACTGAAAGGAACCGCCCCATATTTCAGGTACAGGCACTAAAAAAAACCCGTCGGGAGCTCGATCCGAGGAAAAGAACTTTAAATCAGCGGTGTTGCGTCCGGACTGTGGAGTGTAAAACACGGCTGCAGCGATGAATTCAGCTACATGATATTATATTATATTATATTATAAACGTGATAAAATGTGAGAATAATTGTAAAAGCTCCAGTCCACATGGAGTGCACTTCGAGTCCCTCCGTTCGAAACGCGACCCTCGCTTTGCTTTATGGTGTGTATGATATTAGCGTGTTTGCGTTACTGTAATATGGTGTGTGTTATATCTCACTGCAGCATGGTTTAGTCGTGTGTGTCGAGTGTCCGATCACGTACATGTACGGGGTTCAATATGCGCGTTGTCGTCCTCGCTGTTTATTTTTACTCTTTGTCAAAAAGGCATGCAGCGTCTGATTGGTCGGTTTTTGCATGATGATTTATTGATCAAGTGTGCACTTTACAGTCCGAGAACACACACCATCACACAGGTCAGCTTTTACCTACAAGGCTGTGATGGGGGGGGGGGGGGGGGGGGGGGGGGTCTTTATTACTCACACACACACCTGGTATTAACGCAGGAGGTCAGCAAGAGTGTGTGAAACAGGGAGGTGTGTTCTGTTCATCACTGCATGCATGTTTATAAATGCAGAAAAGGGCAAAAAAAACGCAGAGACATGAGAACTAGGGCAGTAAGGACGGGCGGTAAGGACGGGCAGTTAGGACGGGCAGTAAGGACGGGCAGTAAGGACGGGCGGTAAGGACGGGCAGTTAGGACGGGCGGTAAGGACAGGCGGTAAGGACGGGCGGTAAGGACGGGCGGTAAGGACGGGCAGTAAGGACGGGCAGTAAGGACGGGCAGTTAGGACGGGCAGTAAGGACGTGTAATCAGTGGTAAGGGCAGTTTTGCTGATGGTTTTCGAGGCTCGTGTAAACAGTTACTTCCACTTTACATCTTTATTTATCATGTGGTGTGTGAGAGTAATAAAACCCATGCTAACACGATCATTTGCTGAGCTGCTTATTTACGAATGAACTCGGTCGTTTCGCTCGTTAGCTGGTTTACGCTTTTACACTTTATCACAATACAATATTTTCTATTTTTGGTCCATAGTGATGTTTAAACTCACTTTCTGTCTGCTGGAAACGTAATAATAAGATATTATGATGAGAATAATAGTAATAATAATAATAATAATAATAATAATAATAATAATGTGGGCGCTGACCTGGATGAAAGGTTTCTCACTCTTTATAAATATATTCATGTTTATTTAATCATCTTTTTTTAACTGACATTATTTAAGTCTCTAATTTTTTGTTGATGTCGCTGAGAAATGACACAAAAATCAGCATAAAAAATTCACTTTGTGATTTTCAGCGACCTCAAATATTTCTCTTTTGTTTTATATCTCAGTCTTGCTTCTCAGTTATTATTATTATTATTATTATTATTATTATTATTATTATTATTATTATTTAATGATTTCGTTGTTTGTCAGTGTGTCGGTGGATTTTCCCCACTCTGCTTTGGGGACAGTGTTTCTGCGCTCCGGTGTTTATGAAGGAGCGCAGAGGATATTTATAAATATCACATATATCTCATAATCGGAAAAAAATTAACTCCAGTGACGTTTTGCATGGGGGAGGGGATGATGATGATGATGACGACATCAATATCAATGATCGATAATGATGAGAAACAAATCTGAGGAAATTACGGTAATAGTCACATTGAATGTGCGCAATTTAGTCAAACTGAACTGGATCTTTGTGTCTGTAATTATTGTAAATAATTTAAACAGAGATTAAAAAAAAGACCTGCATGTCTATGTATAAAAACAATCTCAGCAGTTCCTGTCAAAGTTGACACTTTCGGGGTTTATTTTTTTCCCCGCCCCAAGTTTCCGTCTCTCCGACTGCCTGCAGCTTTTATTTTGAAATGGAAAACATTCTGTATAAATCTGAAACGGAAACATCAGGCAGTTTGTTTGAAACCAATACGCTCAAAGTTCTCCAAAAGAGACTCTGAGAAAACGTGCTTCCTCAAGTTCTCTCACACGGGTGCAAACAAACGCGCAGCGGGGGCCAAAGGTCACGGTTTACCTCCGACGCTTCAGATGAATAAATGCAGTGAATTACGAGTGTGCTGAGTGTGAGGTCCATCAACGTACACGCAATTCCACATTAGTGACCATGAGGTACTTTGATTCTCGGCCAGTAATCGGTTCTGCAAAATATCGCAATAGTTGATTTTAAAATATCGCCAGTGGGTAAAATATTTTGTGAGGAGGTGAAGTCTCTCATTCGGAAAGGCAGGAACGTGCTGTTTTTCCTGAGATGGTGATCCCGTCATTCGGGGCCCATCCAGAACCGCTGCTCTGACTGAGGGATAATTTATTACTCGTCTAATTGTATTTCCTCCTATCGATACTGCATAATCGAACATTAGGCATATTATTTTACAGAAATCTGTGCAATACTCAGTAAAGGGCTTTCTAAACCACGTAAACAGAACAGAGAAAGGCCGAGTGAAGGAGAGAGTGATCTGAACGCTGCTCGGGTGAACGAGTGAAACGCTGTAGACCCGCCTGCGGTTTGTTTCCATCCTCAAAGGACGTGACGGACAACAATAACTGGGCGGGAAAAATGAATCCAGATTCGCTTAACGAGGACAATGAACAAGCTGCAACTTTGGCGGGAATCACCACGTTGTGTCCTTTTTTTTTTCCCTGTGTGTGTGTGTGTGTGTGTGTGTATGTACTGTATTGTATAAAAAGAAAAGACAGAAACATGCTATCTTTCCCTTCTCTCTCTCTCCACTCTCTCGCATTCTCTCTCTCTCGTACTACTGTTTGCTGTTCTGTTTAGTTAGTGTGACGTGCCAGTATACCCTCTTGACCTTTGACTCCTGTGCCCGCACTCTTCTCCCCCTCCCCCTCTCTCTCCATGGATCTTTAAGACGACGACTCTATGCAGATGCTGTCTTTTACAAGTGTGTCAAAAAAAAATTTTAAGTTTGAAGAAAAAAAAAAAACATGAAAAAAGAGAAACCCCGTCCAACAGACATTATGAAATGAAACAGAAAATGAATAAAGAAAAGCATTGTTCAGTGTAGTGAACGCTGTGTGTGTGTTTATTTACCTCCATCACAAATTTATTCAAATAAGTTAGGAAAGTATACTCCTTCACCCGGATGAGGAAACAGCAGGTGATGGAGCTCGTGAGCTCACATGTGGAAGCTCATGAGAAGACATCTGACTCATTCCCAGGCCGTGCAGTTCCTCAGCATGAAGTTCCACTCCATTGCTACAACAGTGTTTCTGTAGACGTCAGTCTCTGTTTTGGAGGCAGTCAGGGAACCTGTGGGGGGCCAAACATCACCCGTACACAGGTTTCCCTAGTCTGCTGGGGTTTTGACAGCATTAAACTCGGTAGAAAAATACATTGCATCTCCGTCTATTTTAGGAGAAACGTTCAGCACATGCATATGCACACAATCTGAGGGTCCAGTGCATGTTTCGTCCTTCAGGGCATGCCCTTAGGTGTTGTCCAGATTGTAACGGCAGATGCCTCCCAGCAAGGCTGGCGGGACATGTGGAAAAACCTGTGAGTGAAAGACAGGTCTTAACGTCAGTCTCAGGAAGCCATGAGAGGATCTACATATGGTAGTAGCGTTAACCAACAATACCACAGTGGTGTTGTACATGGACCACCAACACTGCAAGCCACTGAGATCTGTGAAGAAGCTCTGGACGTGGGCAGATGCACCTTGGTGCACACAAGCTACTCGCTGTCCAATGGGGTTCACAGTCAGGGCAGTGAGATGTTTTTTGTTCCTCCTCTGCTGTGGATGAACTGGGACAAAGGGAGTGGGGAAATACACACAGAATCAAAAGCAATGAACAGAAGAACTCTGAATCAAAGAGAAAAGGAAAGTAAGTAAACAGAACAAATAACACAGAAACCCAGGGAACTAGAACCCAGGAGACAGAGAGCGAGGAAGAGGAGAGAGAGAGGAACAGGAGAGAGAGAGAGAGGGGAACAGGAGAGAGAGAGAGGAACAGGAGAGAGAGAGAGGAAGAGGAGAGAGAGAGGAACAGGAGAGAGAGAGAGGAACAGGAGAGAGAGAGAGAGGGGAACAGGAGAGAGAGGAACAGGAGAGAGAGAGAGAGAGGAACAGGAGAGAGAGAGAGAGAGAGGAACAGGAGAGAGAGAGAGAGAGGAACAGGAGAGAGAGAGAGGAACAGGAGAGAGAGAGAGGAACAGGAGAGAGAGAGAGAGGAACAGGAGAGAGAGAGGAACAGGAGAGAGAGAGAGGAACAGGAGAGAGAGAGAGGAACAGGAGAGAGAGAGAGAGGAACAGGAGAGAGAGAGGAACAGGAGAGAGAGAGAGGAACAGGAGAGAGAGAGGAACAGGAGAGAGAGAGAGAGGAACAGGAGAGAGAGAGGAACAGGAGAGAGAGAGGAACAGGAGAGAGAGAGGAACAGGAGAGAGAGAGAGGAACAGGAGAGAGAGAGGAACAGGAGAGAGAGAGAGAGAGAGAGAGAGAGGAACAGGAGAGAGAGAGAGAGGAACAGGAGAGAGAGAGAGAGGAACAGGAGAGAGAGAGAGGAACAGGAGAGAGAGAGAGAGGAACAGGAGAGAGAGGGAGGAACAGGAGAGAGAGAGGAACAGGAGAGAGAGAGAGGAACAGGAGAGAGAGAGAGAGGAACAGGAGAGAGAGAGAGGAACAGGAGAGAGAGGAACAGGAGAGAGAGGAACAGGAGAGAGGAACAGGAGAGAGAGAGGAACAGGAGAGAGAGAGGAACAGGAGAGAGAGAGAGGAACAGGAGAGAGAGAGTCTAACAGGAGAGAGAGGAACAGGAGAGAGAGAGAGAGGAACAGGAGAGAGAGAGAGAGGAACAGGAGAGAGAGAGAGGAACAGGAGAGAGAGAGAGAGGAACAGGAGAGAGAGAGAGGAACAGGAGAGAGAGAGAGAGGAACAGGAGAGAGAGGAACAGGAGAGAGAGGAACAGGAGAGAGGAACAGGAGAGAGAGAGGAACAGGAGAGAGAGAGGAACAGGAGAGAGAGAGAGGAACAGGAGAGAGAGGAACAGGAGAGAGAGAGAGAGGAACAGGAGAGAGAGAGAGGAACAGGAGAGAGAGAGAGAGGAACAGGAGAGAGAGAGAGGAACAGGAGAGAGAGAGAGAGGAACAGGAGAGAGAGAGAGGAACAGGAGAGAGAGAGAGAGGAACAGGAGAGAGAGAGAGGAACAGGAGAGAGAGAGAGAGGAACAGGAGAGAGAGAGAGGAACAGGAGAGAGAGAGAGAGGAACAGGAGAGAGAGAGAGGAACAGGAGAGAGAGAGAGAGGAACAGGAGAGAGAGAGGAACAGGAGAGAGAGAGAGGAACAGGAGAGAGAGAGAGAGGAACAGGAGAGAGAGAGAGGAACAGAAACATGGCTCAAGGAGAAATCGAGAACAAGAAAGAAGGGATTGAGGATGAAAAGTGGAAAGAGAATGATTTAAGGTAACCAGGAAAATGTAAAGAAGAAATGAAATGAACTGAGCTTGATGTTTTTTGGCGAAAGAGAGGTTTTGAAACAGTTCGGGTTTGTTCTCCGCACTGAGAGTTTTCAGACAGAACTCTTGAAAAGTGAGACCTCACACCTGTCTGTGATTGGGCCAAATATCAACTGTGTGACTTTAGAGAGAGACAGTACAACTACCGGTTTCATCATTCGTGGATGTGCTCGTGCCCACATTCGATTTTTGACTCAATTATACGACCTCCTTCTTTTATCTTTCTTTACTTTATGGTTTTCTACTGCAGTGTTGATTTCAGTGCATAAACTTGTGTAAGGATCTGAGAGACTTTAACACGGGTCAGATTGTGACGTCTAGACGTCTGGATCAGAGCGTCTCCAGAACCGCAGGTGTTGTGGGGCGTTCCCTGTGTGCAGGAGTTAGTACCTACCAAAAGCGCTCCAAGGAAGGAGAACCGGCGACAGGGTCATGGGGGTACAAGGCTCAGTGATGTGCGTGAGGAGAGAAGGCTAGTCCGTCTGGTCCGATCTCACAGAAGATCTACTGCAGCACAAACTGCTGAAGAAGTTCATGCTGGTTCTGATAGAAAGGAGTCGGAACACACAGAGCATCACAGCTTGCTGCGTTTTGGCACATGAGCATCAGAACTGGACCATGGAGCAGTGGAAGAAGGTGGCCTGGTCTGATGAATCGAGTGTTCTTTTACATCATGTGGAGGCTGGGTTCGTGTGTGTGTGTGTGTGTGTGTGTGTGTGTGTGTGTGTGTGTCGCTTACCTGGAGAAGAGATGGCACCAGTATGCATTATGGGAAGAAGACGAGCTGGCAGAGGCAGTGTGATGTTCTGGAGAATAATCTGTTGGGAGACTTCGGGTCCTTCACGTGGATGTTACTTTGACGCGTAGCACCTACCTAAACACTGCTCCAGACCGAGTTCACCCCTTCATGGTGACGGTGTTCTCTAATATCAGTGTCCTCTCTCAGCAGGATAACGCTCCCTCACACACTGCAGAAACTGTTCAGGAACGGTTTGAGGAACACGACAGAGTTCGAGGTGTTGACTCGGCCTCCGGATTCCCCAGATCTCGATCCGATCCGGCGTCCGTGGGACGTTCTGGACAAACGAGTCCGATCCACAGAGACCCCGCCTCACAACTTACAGGACTTACAGGATCTGCTGCTGACGTCTCGGTGTCAGATCCCACAGCGCACCGTCAGAGGTCTGGTGGAGTTCATGCCTCGACGCCTCACAGCTGTTTTGGAGGCACGAGGAGAGAAGAAATGCTAAGTATAAATGTTTTTCTTTTCAGGTAGAAATAAAAGAAACAAGTTTTCATCCAGTTCTCTTCTGATTACACACACACAGTAACATCATGGTGAACTTTTTCTTAAAAAAAACAAACAAAAAGCACTACACATACAGTGTCCTCCATTAATATTGGTACCCTTGGAAAATATGAACACAGAAGGCTGTGAAAATTGTCTTTATTGTTTAACCTTTTGATCTTTTGTTAAAAAATTTACAAAAATACTCTACTCTCATGAATATCAAACAATTACAAACAAAAAAGATCAGTTAAATATTGTTGTGCAACAATTATTGGCACCCTTTTAGACAGTACTTTGTGCTATCTATCTTTGTCAAGATAACAGCTCTGAGTCTTCTCCTATAACGCTGATGAGGTTGGAGAATACATGGCGAGGGATCTGAGAGCGTTCCTCCATACAGAACCTCTCCAGATCCTTCACATTTCAAGGGGCACGCTGGTCAACTCTCCTCTTCAGTTCACCCCACAGGTTTTCTATGGGGTTCAAGTAAGTGGACTGGGATGGTCATGGCAGGATGTTGATTTTGTGGTAACACAACCTGTGTTGTGTGTGTAATTGTTTGATATCCATGAGAGTAGAGTATGTTTGTGATTTTTTTTAAACAAAAGATCAAAAGGTTAATCAATAAAGACAATTTTTCACAGCCTTCTTTGTTCATATTTACCAAGGGTGCCAATATTAACAGAGGGCAGTGTGCCTGTTTTAAGGTAAAGCAAAATACAGCAGCAAGGATCTAAAGCTAACTAACCCTAGCTGGTAAGGTTTGGTGTAAACTTCTGCAGCCATACGAGAGCACTGTGTGTAGGTGGTATCAATAGGTATTATTAACATGTCCACTAGGGGGCATCAAATCAAAAACTGCCACCAGTTTCATGTTAGTCACAGATCGCCAGGTGTGATCTAAACTTAAAGAAAAGTTATAAACTGTTAGCTGAAGCAGTGAATTAAACATTAACCCTATATCAAAGGGTTTATTTCCTTAGCAACATTTTCATCTATTTAATTTTATCTATTTAATTTTAGTTACAATTTATAATTACTGAATGTAATATTCCTTATTTGGACTTGAAACACATTTAAACTGCATTTAAACCTGCTGCTGAGATTTATTTTTCCTTTAGCATGAATCAGCATTAAGAACCTCAGGAGCAGTGTCGATTGGTTGTTCTCTTTGAAAAGGATTATTTTTTTTGAAGTAAAAGCATTTCAGAATGGATGAGATCATCATCATCACGAGCACTTCCTGGATGCTTTGAGCTCATGTTAAAGCTGGGACTGTCGTCTGATTAAACATTAATACTGGACAGAAACACAATCTTGGTGTGGAGGACCGCGAAAGGTGTTCTGTAAAAAGCCATTTTTATTATTAATTATTAAAGGAGAAAAAGACTGCTCTAGTATCAGTAAAATGGGTGAATCATTGTAATTGTCTTATAATAACACAAACACACCTCTTCTTGAAAGGAGGGATGATTTCTTTGATTTTAAAATGAATCATTTCTGTTTATTGTTCACCTGCTGGTTGGTTTACACACAGTGCTGTAGACGCCACCCAGATATTTTGCAGGCGTACATGTCGACCTGTTTGTGTGCTTTGCTTAGCTATAAACTCTTGGTGGGTCAAGATATAAACACACACACACACACACACACACACACACACACACACACACACACACACACACACACACACACACACACACACACACACAAGTAAACACGCCTTCCCTCCATGATTTCACAATTCTGCGATTGCAGAAATCAAATCAAGGAAAACTAAATCAAGGAAACTCCGCAATAGTCTGAGAAGTTTGCAATTGTTCAAAACAGCAGCAGATTTTCCACAGGTTCGGACCGAGATGAGTCACGTGACATCACGACACGTGTTCAGCCAAAAGATCTTGTTTACCAACAAACATCTTTGTGAAAGAGCGCAGAACTATTTCATGTGAGTGTGATTTCACTCATTTAAATAGTTTTCCACAAAAAAAAGCACAAAAACTTGGCAAATTTTGAAAATGAGCCACAGCAAAATCAAACCACCATAAAATAAAAAAAAGCCCTCCAGTACGTCCAGTACGGACTGAAGATAGAGGTTTCTGTTCTGAGACTGAATTCAGAAACGCCCGGTGTGAAGACCAGGTCGGTTTCAGAGTAGCATCCTGACACCCTGCTACTGCACCCGGTTTTACTGAACATCTCCCAGATTTATGGACTTTGATTAGTTCAACATCTGACCCCAGAGATCAGCTGACTGAATATCAACTTTTTACTACACTGTAATAATTATACACTTAGGTTGTATAGAATCTAATGCATGCACAGGAATAACACCCATCGATCAGTCAGGATTTAAGCTCTGGTTAAAGCAGTAAGTGACCGGATTCTGGTCTCGGATCGGGTCGTTGACTCTGCACCATAGATCACAATGTGTTTCTAGATCAGTGGTCACCAGGTCACCCTCTTCCTTCAGATCTAACTTCCTGCAGCTTTCATCTCCAGCCAAAACCACACCAAATACGCCTGTTTTATTTGATCAAGAACGTCTTAAGGCAATGATAAGATGGTCAGGTGGGCACCATCATGGTTGGATCATGATGGTATATCTCCAGGAACAGGGTTGTTACGGGAACATTCTTGACTCGGGTCTTATTTATCTGATCACTACCAGACTGAAGTTGTAAATGATGACTTCTCTTTTCATACTAAAAGTTTGGTGTTCCACAAGGTGCTTTTCTCTATACATGCTACTTCTGGGTAGAATTATTCATAAACACGGTATTAGCTTCTAATGCTAACCCGACAGCACACAGCTACATGTTTCAATAAAGAAATATGACAGACACTAGATGCTGAGTAACTTCTAAAAGATGCAGCGAGATTTCCATAGGTCTATAAATCTGATTTGTGACAATGTCCAGTGTTAGAAGTAGGTAAAACTTTGATGGTACGCCTACATTTCCATATAAGGGCACTAACATACACACTCCATGGTGTCAGGTGAAGGCTTCAAACCACATTAATGTCGACAAGGCTGATGGGCAGCAGCCATGTTTTATAGTCCATATATACACACACACAATAGGAAACTGCCATTATTAAAGACGAATAATACATTAGGGACGTTGGTAGAAGTACCCCACCCTACAGAACCAAAAGTTCAGGGGGCAGGGTCAACCCTGATCTAGGTTCTCCTATTCAGGTACAGACCCCGTCCCCTGGACTTTCGGATCCCTGAAGGAGGGGCACATTGTACCGACATTTATTTAAAAAATAACTTGACTTGTGTTGCATAGACACTCAAAGTAAACCAAACATGTCCAAAAGGGGCTACGATAAAGCGCCTTTAACACGTGATCGATATTCTGTAAACGGGAGCGCAACGGGTTCTTCTTCGTTACGATCACACACAAATGCAGCCAATCACTTTGTTTTCAGCTATTTATTTTCATTACTTGAGAGCGTTAAGGTTATAATCCAAACGGGTTTTCTGTTAGGAAATGAATTATCAAAATGTAGTTTTAAAAAAAGTGTATAGTCAGCAGTACATATATATAACGCATGAAAAAAGGGAAAACAAAAAGAAAAGGAAAGGTTAAACACAAAATGGAAATCTAATATTCGTCAATCCTTCCCAAATCAAATCAATCAAATGCACCTAAGTTTGTTATATAGTTCAGCTTTCCCCCCCTTCCTCACCTAATTTCAGGTTATAGGAACATATATTTATATACACACACAATTCTAACTGTGCTCTTTTATATAATGGACTTGGTAATACCAGTGCTCCTGGTAATAAAGGATGAAATGCAATTAAATAATAAAAGAAAAGATACTAATAAATACAAGGGAAACAAAAGAAAAAAAAAAGTTTGCCCAAGTGATTGTAACGTTCACAAATATTATCCCGTAAAAGTGTGAAACAGAGGCACATCCATGTTTTTTTTTCCTGGGGAAACGACTGTCACGAGGACGGAGTAACGATACAGTGACACTCAATCGGGAGAAACACACATTATTATTATTACAGCTCCCCGGCTATTGTACAAGGGAAAGGGGATGATTTGAGACACAGCCCAATCGCGTTAAAAGCATAAAACCCAGGAGAGATTAGTCACTAGAACAAATGTTCTTTAGGAGTCCCGGCATCCTCGACTCCAAGTCGGTCGCGTACTGAAAATAAAAAATAAAAAAATAAATGTGTGGAGGAGGGAGACTTCCTAAAAACTAGCATTATAGGGGTTAATATAAATAAAAACGCATACTACAGTGATGTTTTTATAAAAAAGTGTTCCTGTAAATAATACAGTCAGAAGTACGATACAATACAAGGTAAAACCGAAATGCCAGTACAAGCCTATCAATATACACGTTTTGCTTTTTTTTAATTTTGTTGTTTTTTTAAATTCTTTCCAAAAAGCACAACCTATCATTTTCTATACACTAGCTAATTAGGCGCTGCTTTTTCTTTTCTTTTTTTTTGTTTAAACAAGGGTTCTTTAAAATTACAACGCGCAACAGAAAGCAAATCGCAATTCCGTCATCTGCAGAATGATGATAATATTTAATAATAGTCATAATAATTAATAATAATAATAATAACGTTTGAAGCTTGTTGTCACACCCAAGTTAGAAAAAAAAATTAGAACATCAAAAGGGAAAACTGAAAAGGAAAAAAAAAAAGAGAAAAAACAAACACCCTTGAGAGTTCTACACAACATGGCGACTGCAGTCAGTTTTCAAATGTGACCTGTAATGCGGTCAGATCTAAAACCTACACGTACATCAATCTTACAATGTGTATTTTACACGTGTGTGTTTCGGCGGGAAGTCGACTGTGAGAGAAATGTTTTCTGTGATACAGAATCACCTGTCAGGTGTGACCTCAATGAATAAAACTTTGCTTCTTTATGAATACTTAAATCAGGATACGATTCGTCTAATCGCCGTGATGTCATCAAAACAGGTCTGACCTATACGCTGTGATCCGTGAAGCGGTTCTGGATTAGAACGTGGTGGATTTAAATGGGAACAGCCTCGCAGCAAACGCTTTACACGCGTCGTTAGGCACATGCCGAAGAACGGTTGTTAACACGTCCGTTTTTCTGCGCTTAATAAAACTAAAAAATAATAAATTTAAAAAATGTTAATGTCCGCGATATGTCCTTCACACCAAATTCAAGACTGGTGCCCAAATAGTCAAGTCTTTGGTGTGAGGTGGATATTGTGTACACTTCATTTCCTCCTGTACGACGTGAAGGTAAGATCAATCGGCACATGCCTAGTCCTGCTGTAAAGATCTGGAGCAATCACTCGAGTGTAAATCAAGTCTTCAAGATGTACAGAGGTGATATAAAACAACCTTCTGCGTGAAAATGGGTGGGTTAGTCCTCTAAAACCCAAACAACCTGCTCGTCTGAAAAATAATAATAATCATAATAATTATAATAGCACCCCCCCTGCAGATACGGTATCTAGAAATGACCTCCAGAAACCTGGTCACTATTGTCTCCATGCACTAAGAAGGTCCTGCTCCCCGCGTGTATTTTATATAAAAGGTCCTGTCGGCATGGTCAGGAAATTCGACGTGCCGATGGACGTGCTGCTGTTATGGGACCAGTGGACTTTTTGGTGATGTCGCAGGTTCGACTTGCTGGAGAACCGTTTGTCGCACTGCTGGCATGAGAAAGGTTTTTCCTTGGTGTGGATGCGACGGTGGCACACGAGCTGCGTGGAAACGCGGAACGATTTACCACAGTCGGAGCACTGGTACCGCTTTGGCTCGGTGTGTATGCGGCGGTGGTTTTTGTACGCCATCAGATTGGAGAATTCTTTCTGACATGGGCTGCAGTAGTAGGTACCAGACTTATGGCTGTTTTTGTGGTTGAGCAGGGAGCTGGCGTGGCGGTACCCGCGCCCACACTGGTCGCAAACGTGCGGCTTGCGGCTCGTGTCGTTGCGGCTGCGCTGTGGCGGATTCTGATGACAAGCCTGCATCAGGGTCAGGTCAAGCCCGGAACTCCACCCAAGGTCGGAACTGCCCCCAGAGGAACCTGCCAGATTCTGCTGCTGCTGCTGGTGGTGGTGGTAGTGCGAGGATTTCTGGGCTCGTACGTGATGCGTCTGCAGGTGCAATCGGAAGCTGGTCTGACTTGGGAATGTGCGCTGGCACTGCGTGCACGTGAATTCTCGCTCTTTCTGGTGGAGCCGGCGGTGGTTTTGGAGCTGAGAGAAGACGCGGAACGCCTTTCCGCATTCCGCGCAGCAGTGCCGTCGCAGCTCCGAATGGATGCGGCGGTGATTTTTCAGAGCGAGCAGGTTGGGGTAGGTCTTGAGGCACACGGCGCAGTGATAGATACCGACGGTGTGAGTGTTTTTATGGTTCAGCAGAGAGCTGGCGTGACGGTATGAACGGCCGCACTGCTCACATCTGTAGAGGGGGGGAACAAAAAGAAAGAAAAAAGAAAAGAAAGGGGAGAGGGAGAGAGAACCATAAATCTCTTGCTCTGACTTTTAAAAGCTTATTTTATTAAGTGCCCTAGGTTAATCTGTATGTAAAATATCCTGACTGGTATATGTACAGGTATATGATCTTTAATCCAGCTGCCAAAAATATTTAAAATGTCCCAAAAAAATTTGGTAGATTTAATTGTTAAGCTAATTTATAATAAACACATTCTGCTCGTGCTTTGTTTACAAGGCAGTCCTTTCACTATTTCACATAAAGTCAATACAAATTCTTCCCGTAGTCAGCAGGACACAAACCTGATCACCTGCTAACAGAATTTACTTTTAATTTTTTTTTTTTTTTTTAAAGCATTTTGGTGTGAATCAAAGGTGTTAGTAGGTGTACTGCTGACTTCCAGAAGGAAATATGTTTGTTCTTTACACATAAAACAGCACATGTACAAAACTCCAAGTCCCATGACTGGGTCTGCTAGTCACCGAGACGCTGATTGGGACCACCACATGTATTTTATTTATTTGTGTCTCGGGAGACACAGATTCTGCTGATATTGCTTTAGCTCCCACAGTTAACGAGCTTAAGAAAGAACAGTACAAACATTGTTTTGAAATTATATTAAAAATTTTTTTTTTTAAAACAACAGTAAGGAAAGCTTTAACACAAGACAAAAAACATCTAACTATTCATTATACAGATTAAAATCATGGCAGCCTAGTATTCTAGAGCATAATGCTAACTGAAAGTAAAGGGGTGGTGGGGTAACTTATCTGGTCTCCACTAATCATACTGTCCAAACTTCAGAAAAATCCGAATTCCGGCACGCGAATGGTCCCGAGGAAGCCGGATTGGAGATCATATACCTGTAATAGACACGTAGAGACCCGTGTGATCTTTACTAAGTTCACTTCATAAATCAACGAACAACTAGACGTAAAAACTCACGTGAACCGGCACTCTTCTGCCCCTTCTCTCGAAGTGCTCGAAGTGTCCTTCCTCCTGTACTCGTTGCCTACCTGGTTGTCCCCGCAGCGGTGCCTGGCGAGCCCAGAGCGCCCCTGGAAACTCTTCCCGCAGGTGGGGCATCCGAATCGGGCGTGTCCTTCCTCGTGGACCCTCTGATGGTTGCGCAGGAATCGGGCCAGTCGGAAGGCTTTCCCGCAGGTGGAGCAGATGTGCCTCTTCTTCTGCGTGTGGATGCGCATGTGGTTGCGCAGCGCCATGTAGTTGGTGTACGGCTTGTCACAGTAGGAGCAGCTGAAGTTTCCCGTCTTGTGCGTGTTCTTGTGGTTCAGAAGGCTGCTGGCGTGCTTGTACGAGCAGCCACAGAGGTCACAGGAGAAAGGTCGCTCCTCGCGTTCTGAAGATCCCAGGTCCCCAGGATCCATGGTCAAACCAGAGCTGTTGAGGGAGGCTGAGGAGGAAGGAAGCTGGGCGCTGCAGTTATGCGAAGCAAGGTCGGAGGAGGACCGAAAACACTCGGAGCATCCATTGCACTCGTAGCTTGGGGGAGGAGGTGCCATTTGCTGCTGCACACTGGGACCGGGAAGGTCTTTGCAAAGTTGGTTGGAAGTGTGAGTTTCCAGCTGCCTCTGGTTCCTAAACCCACGTCCACAGTCTTGGCAAGAATACTTCTTGAGAGCAAAATGCATACGCAAGTGATTCTTCATAGCCAGACGGTTGGGGTAGGTGGAGTTGCAAACGTTGCAATGGTACTCGCCGATCTTGTGCAGGTTCTTGTGATTGGCCAGACTGCCGGCGTGACGGTAGGTGCGGCCGCACTGATCACAGGCAAAAGGGCGGCGTCCACTTCCATCATCCACTTGCTGGGACCTCGCCCCGGCGTACGGCTTCTTAAAACCTTGCTGCTGGCCATAATTGGGCATCATCTGGGAAGGGTTCTGCATTTTGGGGTCCCCCATTCTCATCTGCTGCATCTGAGAAGGTCCTCCCTCGTATCTTGATCCGTTATGTTGGTTCATGCTTTGGACGCGCTGATCTCGACCTCCTGTTTTGGCTCGGTGCTCTTCGTGCAGACGAAGATGGTTGATCAACTGCTTTTGGATCTTGAAGGCTTTGCCACACTCCTCGCACTTGTGCCTGCAACACACATAAAGGGGAGAAAAACACAGAAAACCAGAAATGGTGAGAGGAGAGCCAAATCTAAACATACCGTATGAACAGAAAACAACAATGAAAGCAACGCAGCACACAGCATGGATATCTTACAAATACAGAGATGACTACACAAAAGATAAAAAAAATGGTACAGATGTTGTGCAATACATATTGCGTGTTTGTGTGTGTGTGTGTGAGAGAGAAAGAGAGCGAGTGTGTGTTGCCCTCATCTTTTTTAATGGAATGGGTTGTACACATTTCTTTAATATTCACAATTGGGTTCAAATTGTATTTTTTTGTTTCAGTGATGGCCTGGATAATCACGAGCGGGGAACTCAGTACATACACAGTCAAAGTATGCAAAGAGAACTACACAGTTAGAGTATAATAGGGCACATGCAATGCTGGCTAACCTCTTTAAGTCAAAATGAGTCCTCTGGTGGTTCTTGAGTGCCAGCAGGTTGTAGTAGCGTTTTTGGCAGACAAGGCAGCGGAAGACCCCAGTCTTGTGCGATTTCTTGTGGTTCAGAAGTGAGCATGGATGCCTGTAACCTCTCCCGCACTGGTCGCACCTATGTGGCCGATCGTCCGAGCCGGACATTTGCCGGTGGCCCACAGCGCTGCTGCTGGTCCCAGCACCACCACTCATCCCTTTAGCTCCGTTCAAGTCTTTGCTCAGCACTCCGCCTCTCCCCTTGCCTGGGCACAGGTGAGTGATCAGGTGATGGCGATCTGCAAAGAACATGCCACAGTCAACGCAAATGTGGTTCCTTCCATCCATTTTGCCATTAGCACTAGAGCTGCTGCCCCCCAAGCCCTGTCCGGAGCCACCCGGTCGAGGAGGTCCGTGGACCAACTGGTGATTAAGAAGGTCGTGTTTTTTACTGAAAGTCTGGCCACATATACTACAAACCAGCAGACTGGCTTGACTACCCTCTTGCCGCCTCCTCCACTCACCTACAGGCGAAAAGGAGGAGGAAGGTCCGGCACCGTGGTTCACGCCATGGCTGCGTAAGTGGCTACGAAGGGCCCGAAGACTTGCGTAATGGTTCCCACAGACTGTGCACTGGTAGACTTCACCATCATCTTTTTCTTCGACTCTCTTAGACTGGCCTCCCTGACTTCCTCCATACTGCTCTTGTCCACGTCGCTGGCGGCTGCCTTCTTTGAGGCTGGAGCTGCTTGCTGGCAAAGAAGAACCACTTGAGGTGTGGAAGCCCATGTTTCCCATGTAGCCATTGGACAAACTGCCCTGCTCAGCACACATGCTCCGGTCTGACTGGCGACTGTTCTGCGGATGGCCAGAGTTGCCCTGAGCCAGCGAACCATCAAACCGGTCATGGAACTCCAGCGAATCGAGGCCGCTGCTATGGCCACCGTCTGGAACAAAATGGGCGGCATCATCGAGATTACCAGAAAGTGAGATGGGAGTCGTCGTGCCATTCTCCTGATCCTGAGAATGCACAAAGCCTTGTTGGGAGTCTAGGCCTGTCATGGGCTCGGAAGATAGCCAGTCACCTTCTGAGCTCATACCCTGAGAGTTTGGGCGGGATTTGTGACTGCGGAGGTGGCTGTGAAGTGCTGCAAGGTGAGGATACTCCTTACAGCAAATGGTGCACTGGTACTGCCCTGTTTGATGACAGCGCTTGTGATTAACGAGACTCCCTGCATGCCGATAGCTTTTTCCACACTCTTGACACTTGAACCTGCGGTCTGCGTCATCAATGGATGAGGACTGCTGCTGGGATCTGGATTCCTCGCTGGGCGAGGACACAGATGGCTGGGAGTTGGAGCCCAGGCTATCTGAATTTAGGATAGAGGGTCCCACATGGGCATGTGGTGGGGGGTGAGATTCATGGGTCAAGTAGTGCAGTTTGAGACTTTCCACATCGGAATGTCCTGACCCACAGTACGCACATGTATAAATGGGACTGTTGACAGGAGGACCTAGCATCTGATCGTAACGTTTGTCAGGTAACGGGGGAAGTGGAAGAGGGTCGCCAAGAGCTGGGGTGTACGGATTGATCGTTGGGGAACGGACAGTGCTGAGATTGTGCGGCACTATCCCTGGGAAACTACGCGTCAGCCCCAACGACGACGACGCAGCATTATGCAACAGGATGTGCTCCTGAAAGTCATTCTTATTGGGTAAAGAAACCTGGCACAGGTGGCAAAAGCAGGCTGCCATGTCGTCGTTTTGGGGGGCAGGGGGGCGATGATCGGACGACGCCTCGGGCACGAGGCTTCCCATGGACATCCCGGGAGGCTTGAACTTGGAATGGTTGCGCTCATGGGCCCCGAGCGCTGCCAGATTGCTGAACTGCTTGTAACATACGGTACACTTGTAAGTGCCTTCCTGATGGGACTTCTTGTGGTTGACCAAGCTGCCGTGGTGCCGGTAGGTCCTGTCACACTGGTCACACTTGAACGGTCTGTCCCAAGCATCTTCGGACCCCGGAGACTTCTGCTTGTCGTGGTCCGCCATCATGCTGCCGCTGCTGTTCAGGTGGCCCCGGTAACCTGTGTCAGAAAGATCTTGTGCTAAGCCATAATCCCTATCTTCATCAACACCATCCTCATTCTCCTCTTCAGCTTGTGCACTAGGAGACAGAGTGTGAATGCGGAGGTGGTTCTTCAGGGCTATTGCATTGGGTAGTGTTCTGGTACACACTGGGCACTGGAATGAACCCAGCTCGTGGGACTTTTTGTGCGAAGCCAAGCTACTGGCATGCTTGAAAATTCGTCCACACTGTTCACATTCAAATCTGCCAATCGCTTCTTGGTGATAGTGGGCTTTCATATGCTCCAGAAGGCTAGGTGTACTTGGGCATATCATGTCGCATTCTTTGCAAGGAAAACCCTTGGCACGATTCATATCATGCATAGCCATGATGAAAAATTTGAAATGGAAGGGGAAAATGTCCACATAAAATGATCCTCGAACATAGAAGAAAGGGGGGGCAATGTGTGATGCTCAGCTCTCTGCTTCTGTGGTATCAGCCATTTTACCTGGGAGGCAGATTTTTCGCTCCAGTCAGCCTTTCAAATCCACTCGGATCCCGGCGGTTCAGAGAGCGTCTGGACAGATGCGGGGCGCCAGATGGGGAAGACTACGAAGACACAAAAGAAAAAAAAAAGAGACATAAAAAAATTCTAAGGAATTTACCCACACCTACAAGCAGAGGTCCAAGACATGACGAAAGCTCCGCTTAAAAAAAAAACAAAACACCTTGTTGATATCTTTTTGGAAAAGACAAATGTAACATCAGACCACTGTGCAGAAATGATGCTGAACAGGTCATGAAGTGATGATGACACTAATCCATGATATTTTACTTTGTCTGATTTGAGAATATTTGCATTTGAGAACAGTGAACTTAAGAGAAAAAGTGCAATGCTAATGCAACGATTATGACATCACTGATTAAAGTATTTACAGCTACAGCACAGCAAGCTAGCTATAAACCACACAGAAACACATGCAGTTAACGGCTGATTAGCGAATCGTTTCTAACAGAAGCTAGTCATGGAGCTGGATATTTCAGATGGAAATCCTTCACTAGCTTATATGCAAGGACATGCTGAAAGTGACCTGCACTTCTTTCATCTTCGTACTAAACTAACGCCCTGTCTGTTCCGCTGTGTGTTATTCGGTGTCTGAAAGGCGTAAGAAAGTACATAGTGACATTTGAAGCCCACTCCAGTCGGCTGCCTGCCAGCATCCAATTCCACATTCCTACATCTGGAGGTCTGGGAGGTTATTTGGACCACCATGATGGCATAGGAGTCGAGGTGAATTATGCAAAAAAAAACGAGGGGTTCAGCTTCTTTAGCACTTATTCGAGTAAAAATCAGATTATCTGTCTCAAATAGATTACATGATGTATTAGAACATGTCCTTCTGCAGTTGAAACAGGAGTCCTGGAGTTTCGATGGAGAACGCAGTAGGCCAGAGTTTCAGTGGAGATCAGCTTTTCCCATTGGGGAAATCTTAATTCCAACTACTGCAGGTACTCGAGTATCTGACTCTCAAAAATTGTTCGCCTCTCCGTCGCACTTACCGCTTTTCCGAAATCTCAAAATCTATCGTACGTGACGCAAATACAACCTTACTAGACTAAACGGTACGATGTAAACTTTCTTCTCGCTGTATTTTAGATCTTTAACGATGGCAAAACGTGTTAAAATACGGTTTATTTAATGGTTGTGCGAGTTGCCACGGTTGTCAAACGTTGTGTTTCGCGTAAGTCCGACGTGACGTGAATGTGCTGCGAAGACATGCGGTTGTACACCGCTTTCAGGTCCTTGCGAGCACGTTTAGTTGATCGCAGGTGTGCGCTGCAGCTGTTCTCTCCACATCAGGAATGTTAGAGTTAACAGGCTTTAAACCCAAGTGCTCCGGCGCACCATACCAGAGCGATCGTGTACGCAGTGTATTATGGTAACTACACACATTCCGTGAGTTTTGCACATCCATCTGGATTCTTTTGCTCCATCGAGTGTGTTAAAACACACACACAGTGAAACGCCAGATGGGTCCAGAGTCGCAAAACGATCACGTTACATTACACCGTCCTCCGTAGTGGGAACTAGGAGGGAAAGTGTGTGTGTGTGTACTTTATTTCTAGGTCACTGGACATTTTTAATAAAGTCATTCAGTGGTGAATTTTCTGTATCCAGGTACTAGGCACATGCTGATATTTTTCAGTATATATTCAGTACATTGATATTTATATAGAGGGTAAACCCCATACTGTGGCTTGCGTCTGATTGCGGATTGGACATTGTACCTGAAAAGGAGGTCCTTATGTCTGTCCTTACGCTGCAGTGACCGTATTGTGATACATCTGTGAAGAGAATATTGTGCAGTGAATATTGCAGCGTGTTGAACGGGATCTCGGCTACACGTGTGTAGCGTCACATCACCAACTTATCATTATATTAAAGAAGTATTAAAATTAGATTATTCTGACTTTACACACGTCGTGTGTATAAAGTATAACCTGTTAATGACTAAGACCTTTACAATAATAACCATGACAACATTGTGACATTCTCAAGAACAAACCATATTATGGTGTTCGCCATGTCTGTATAAATCATTAAAAGAAAGTCGCAGCACTTCAACCATCTAAAGAGGCAGAATATATTTATTATTTCATTCAAGTTTGGGTTTGGTTTATTTATTTTTTATATTATTTTAAATTTGTGAGTTATGTTTGGTACTGCACGGCACAGTGTAATCAGAAATCCAATACTTCCACATCACTGAACACTGGGTGTAATAAAATCTGGATTTAATGAAGCCTGTAAGTGTTTACTTTAACAAGAACACAAAGGATGCTCTCTCTAACACTCGGAACTCTGTAACGGTGTATATTTATTACCACGGGGTTAACCCCAAACTCCACCGCTTTTACTCGCCGGCAATCCCCTTCTTATTTCCCTTCTGAACTGACAGGAGGAGACACTGACGGGTCTGTTCCACACACACACACACACACACACACACACACACACACACACACACAGTCTCTCTCTGGGACAGGATCAGACCTCTGCCTCAGTCAGAACTCAGTACAAGAGTTAGGTTCTGAGATGTTTGGGAGTCCAGTGGGTTTCTGTTACTACAACTAAAGCTATTTGTGAACACTGAAGTAGATCCACGCACAGGCAGAGAGAAAGACAGACAGACAGAGAGAAAGAGAGAAAGACAGACAGACACAGAGAGAGAGACAGAAAGCCAGACAGAAAGCCAGAGAGAGAAAGCCAGACAGAAAGACAGAGAGAGAAAGCCAGACAGAAAGACAGAGAGAAAGCCAGACAGACAGAGAGAAAGCCAGACAGACAGAGAGAAAGCCAGACAGACAGAGAGAAAGCCAGACAGAGAGAGAGAAAGCCAGACAGACAGAGAGAGAGAAAGCCAGACAGACAGCGAGAAAGCCAGACAGACAGACAGCGAGAAAGCCAGACAGACAGACAGCGAGAAAGCCAGACACAGACAGAGAGAAAGCCAGACACAGACAGAGACAGACAGAGAGAGAGAGAAAGACAGACAGAGAGAAAGACAGACAGACAGACACAGAGAGAAAGACAGACAGAGAGAGAGAGACAGACAGACACAGAGAGAGAAAGACAGAGTGAGAGAGAAAGAGAGAGAGAGAAAGAAAGACAGAGAGAGAAAAAGACAGACAGAGAGAAAGACAGACAGACACAGAGAGAAAGACAGACAGACACAGAGAGAAAGACAGACAGAGAGAGAGACAGACAGACACAGAGAGAGAAAGAGAGAGAAAGAAAGACAGAGAGAGAAAAAGACAGACAGAGAACTCACACCTGAAGCGTCTGATAACAAATAAAACATTTAGAGTAATTAGCATATTGCAGGATATAAGGGTGTCACACACCTGGATTCACTCTCTCTCTCTCTCTCACACACACACACACCAGGTCTGTAATAAAGCAGTGAATTCAGCAGGAGTGTACACTCCATTCACACAGGAGTTAACCTAATTTACATTAATATAAAAGTTAAACTCCAGCAGTAAAGTTGTGTGATGTGGAGGTTTCTCATCCGGTCACTGGAACATCACCGTTATAACCCCGAATCACTAAAACCTGACACACAGCGCTTTACAAACAAAAACAACACATTGAGTCAGTGTCTGAGAGACAGATGTGAATGAGCACTAGTGCTGAACTTTAACAGGGAAATGTAACAAATTTTTAGGCTCTAAAACGTGATGTGACCCGGTGATGAAACACCCAAACCCAGCAGGAGGAAGCTGTACAGTCCAGTCCTGATGGCTGACAGCTGATAAATATCTGAGTTCTGTTGTGTATCAGCATTAAAGTCACAGATGATGGTACTGATACAACCCTCTAACACAACCTGAAAACAGGTGAAACTTATTAAATATTATCAATTAAAGAGGTAAAAGGCACGCGCTCGAGGTGTGACCTTGGTCTGTCACATCTTCACATTTACTCAAATAGCAGCATTTCTACTGGAACAAGGCAGAGCTGTGGCCCGCGCGCGGGCTGCGTTCCAAACCGCGCACACTCTCACTCATCTCCATGTCAAACTAGTACACTACCTGCCGTCTCCATGGTGACCCGTGCGACTGAGACCGCCCTATCTTCACACCCTATTTAGTACTGTAGTGTGCGGATTGGGATGGAACCGGTCTTACCCCCCCCCCCCCCCTTCCCCCCTGACGAATTGGGCAGCGTCAAAAGGCCGATATACGCCGAACAGAAATGTGTAGAAAACTTATTTTAATGACTTAGCTTGTGAATAATGTCCACGTACAGGATTTATTTTAAACTGGAATAATGAATACTTACACGCGGTTTATTTTCCCGCGGATTCCTTTTTGCCCGAGGAGGAAAAAAAAACATTAGCTGGCTCGGCTAAATTAGCTTAGCCAGATCAGTATATAATAAAAATATAAATATAAATAAATGTATTTGTAAATGATACAGCCATGGTTAAATGGTCACTTTCTTGTTTTAATATCGCATAAAATAATGTAAATGTGCATATTTTGTTTGTATCACACCCGCGCCCTGTTAGCTATCTATCCAGCTGGCTTTGTGGGTGTAGCTAGCATAGCGCTAACCAGCTAACTCCAGCTAGCATAGTTAGCAGGCTAACACCCCCGCGATGCTGAGAGGAAAAAAGAACAGCGGGGTAGAAATTATTGCCAGTTAAAAATATAAATAATAATAATGAAATATTTAATTAAAATCTGACTGATATTTCTCTCAGCATCAGTGGAGTGGTGTAAAACTGCTAAGCTAAGCGGCGCTAACTAGCTAGTTAGCTGTAGCTTTGAATCAACACAAAGCTCCGCGGCGGTGTGTGAGAAAGAGAGGGAGAGAGAGCCGTTATCTCACCGACTGGAAACCATTGTTTTAAATAAAATAATAAATAAAGCTCAGACTTACCCGACAGCGGGAGAACGGATCAGGAGCTCTGTTCTTTGCTAATCTACGCGCATGAATTATAAACTCATTCCCTCGCCATATTTTTTTTTTATATCCCGCTTCAGTGAAAGCGCTCGCGCAACGACGCCGTCTCTCTCTCTCTCTCTTTTTTTTTTTTTTTTCCTTTTTCTTTTTCTTTTTTTTCTCCTCACCCCTGTTCGACACACTTCCTGCAGGCTTCAATGGATTCTCGAGCGCCTTGGTTGGTTTCTTTTTTCCCGCACCCGTATCCGGACACGTCCCGCCCTTCCGCGCTGTGACGTGTCCTCACTCCGGTCTGGAATTGGTTAACTAGTTCGTGCTCGTGCTCAGTTCGCAAATCAGAGCGTGGCTTTCCGGTCGTGACGTGGCACGCGCAGGAGGCGGGTTATTTTGTTTTTTAAGCAGAGTGCGGGTGGGGAAAAACAAGACTGAGGCGGATGGATGGAGGCGAGCTGCGGACTCGCTTTACCGCGTCACTCTGTAAACACACCATCCGACCTCCATGAAATCTGCCTTTGTTTACTCTTCCCAGAGTTTAAACCATGATATTCAGAGCTTATGTGTCATTTAAAACTCACCCTGTGTTAGTAACGCTCGCGCACAGCTGAGTTAGTGCTCCGGAGCGTGAAGACCACCATCTTCCATCATCACCAACTTCATCACCACCACCACCACCACCGAGCAGTCCTCCATCATGGAGCTCACAGACCCAGATCAGATCCAACTCACTGGATTTGACTCGTTCCTGTCTCTATCACTCTTTAATAAACCAAAATAAGGTGTGTTTTTTTTTGTGTTGTTGTTTAAGATTGTAATTTACATTAAAGTCTGAATTAAAGCTGGAGCTCCCAGTTCCCGAGAAAACAAATGCAGATATTCACTCCTTTAAAAAAAATCATTTTGATCAGTTTTAACATCTATACATGTCACTTTATAGGTGTACAATATACTAACCAGATGATTGGTTGCTATGCACAAAGTACTGGCACCTTCACCTGTGCTTCATCCATCAACAGAATGGAGGCACTGATGAAGCGCCACTGAGCAGATCATCACTTGAGCAATTTCTTTTTATCACAATGTTGTACTGAGAGAGTTACTGACTGTGTGGAGTTTCTGCATGGGTTTCCTCTGGGTTCTCCATTTTCCTCCCACCTCCAAAGAACATGCCAGTAGGTGGACTGATGATGCTAATTTCTCCCTAGGAGCGGATGAGTGTGTGTACTGGGTGGGATGAAGCAGAAGAAACGTGTTTTATGTGTGTTAAGTCAGTGGTTTCCAAAGTTGGGGCCGCGGCCCCTTGGGGGCCGTCAGGGGGCGCTCAGGGGCCTCAACAATTTGGTGTGAAAAATAAATTCTCACTCTCAGACAACCACACACACACACACACACACACACACACACACACACACACACACACACACTTCCTAATATAATGTCATGTAAAGATGTAATTATTAATATATAAAAAAGGGGGATATATTCAGAAGTCTCTATTTTTAATGTGTTTTAAAGACATCTTGCAAAAGGGGGGCCTCGGTCAAATGTTAATGCCATTTGGAGGGCCTTGCCCTGGAAGAGTTTGGGAACCCCTGTGTGAAGTGATGTGTAACATCAGCAAAACAACTTCCTGTTCTCTCTTATGCAGCTATAAACAGCCGTTCCCTCACCATCCCTCTCTTTATTCTCTCTCTCTATTCCCTCTCTTTATTCCCTCTCTTTATTCTCTCTCTATTCTCTCTCTTTATTATCTCTCTATTCCCTCTCTTTATTCTCTCTTTATTCTCTCTCTTTATTCTCTCTTTATTCTCTCTTTATTCTCTCTCTATTCCCTCTCTTTATTCTCTCTTTATTCCCTCTTTATTCTCTGTCCATTCCCTCTCTTTATTCTCTCTTTATTCTCTCTCTCTTTATTCTCTCTCTTTATTCTCTCTTTATTCTCTCTCTATTCCCTCTCTTTATTCTCTCTTTATTCTCTCTCTTTATTCTCTCTTTATTCTCTCTCTTTATTCCCTCTCTTTATTCTCTCTCTTTATTCTCTCTTTATTCTCTCTCTCAAAATATTAAACAAATATATTATACTCAGTAATTTATTTATTGAGGAAAATGATCTAATATTACATATGTGTGAGGGGTAAAAGTATGTGCACCTCCAGGATTATCAGTTAATCTGAAGGTGAGATTAGAGTCCGGTGTTTTCAGTCAGTGGGATGATGATCAGGTGTGAGTGAGTGAGCGTCCTGTTTTATTTAAAGAACAGGGATCTATCAGAGTCTGATCTTCACAACACATGTTTGTGGAAGTGTATCAGGGCACGAACAAAGGAGATTTCTGAGGACCTCAGAAAAAGAGTTGTTGAAGGTCATCAGGTTGAATCTCTAAAGAGTCCGGACTCCACGGACTCCAATCAGTCAGAGAGGAGAACCCAGATTATGTGGGGGCCCCACACTCTTGAAACAGATGTGTTGATGATTAACACACCTCTGTGTCTGGTGAAAGACATTTTGTGTTGCTTTCAACACAATCAGTGTGTTTAACATTTCCGCACAAAGATGTGTTAAGAAATTACACACAAATAACACCGATGTGTTGTTTATACTTTTTTTCCCTACAATTATCCTAAAATGCGATTTGTTTGTCTACTAAAATTCTTCTAAAATGCTCATAAAATAAACACACAGTTGTATGGAATTCAGGAGACATTAAAATCATTTAAACATCTGATAGATGTAAGAATTGAAGTCGATGCATCTTCTTATAAATCTCCTTCCATCTGGGAAGATAAGAGTCTCACTCACGTCCATTTGAAACACTGTAAAAGAGCAAAAAGAGTGTCGTTTACTCACCAGGAAAATCTAGCTAACATTTTAGCAACTATTTATTTCCAGATTTTTGGAACCTCCTTGCCATTTTTTTGTACAACCTAATTAATGTAACCAACATTACAGAGATAGAGGAAAACATTACACCCTACTGTAACTCCATCATCTCTATTACTCACGCTAACCCTGTGAAGAATGTTTAACCTCGACGTTACTGATCTAGCTAAGTTCCATTATCCACTGACTGTCTGCACCTGTTACCCAGCATTAACATTCACCGTATACATGAAGAAACACGGCTCTGTCACATCCTCACAATGCTAATTACTACAGCTTGCCTTGTCCAAAACTCCTGCTAACTGTAGTTAACGTTAACCAAGTCTCTGTATTACATCATGGTGAACAGCTGTAATGCTACGTTATTGTGAACTCTCAAAAAGTTAAGGGAATGTCTAACATTACCGCGAGATGTATGCTAAACTAATGTTATTAACTCAGGGTTAGCATCCAGCTAGCTAACCCTAACTCAGAGCCTCAGATAAGATACAGACTCAGAGAATTATAGAAGAACCTCAGTCCATATTTCATAGCCAACAAACACATGACACTAGTAGTGTAAAGCTCTGGGTTATTGATCAGAAGGTTGGGGGTTCAAGCCCCAGTACTGAAGAAACATGTCTTCAATACCAAGCTCACCACTGTTGGGCCCTTGAGCAAGGCCCTTAACTATCTCTGCTCCATCATGCTGTATCATGGCTGACCCTGCTCTAATACTACTGGATTCACTAAGGTACCAGTACTTGCCAAGCGGTGCCACCAGTGTTGTGCACTTTATTCCTGGTCCCTATTGCATTTCAGCCCACATTAAGAACTGCTAACACTACTCAAAACATGCTAACTCTAGCTAACTATTACCAATAATTCATCTTATGATAAGGTGAAATAAAACTGAAATTGGAATAGATGTTGGTTTGTTTGTCTTTAATAATCCTTAATCCATCACTTACTTCTGTCCTCTTTTCCTCCTCCTCTTGTGTTCCCTTGAGCTTCTGGCTGCCAGATTTAGGTTCATTTTTCAGATTCGTTTTCAGGAATTAAAGCTTGCGTGACTCGAGTGTGAATGAGAACCGCAGGAGCATAAACAAGTCCTCAAATAAGATAGAGCCCTGCAAAGATGTGCCTCTGGTCAGACAGATTGTGTATAAATGGAGGAAATTCAACACCATTGTTCCCCCCAGGAGTGGAGACCAACAAAGATCACTCCAAGAGCAAGATGTGTAATAGTCCACGAGGTCGTAAAGGAACCCAGCGTAACTTCTAACCAACTAAAGGTTTCTCTCACATTGTCTAATGATAATGTTCATGAGTGCACCATCAGGAGAACACTGAACAACAACGGTGTATGTGGCAGGACTGCAAGGAGAAAGTCTCTGCTCTCCAAAAAGAACACTGCTGCCCTTCTGCAGTTTGATAAAGATCACATGGACGAGCCAGAAGTCTACTGGAAAATGTTCTGTGGATGGAGGAGACCAAAATAATATTTTGGTGTAAATGAGAAGAGTTATGTTTGAAAAGGAAAACACTGCATTCCGGCATAAGAACCTTCTCCCATCTGTGAAACGTGGTGGTAGTGTCAGGGTTTGGACCCGTTTTGCTGCATCTGGACCAGGACGACTCGCCATCACTGATGGAACAATGAATCTGAATGATACCAGCGAACTCTAACGGAAAATATCAGGACATCTGTCCATGAACGGAATCTGAAGAGAAAGTGGGTCATACAGCAAGACAACGATCCTAAACACACGAGTCGTTCTACCAAAGAACAGTTACAGAAGAATAAAGATAATGTTTTGGAACGTCCGAGTCAAAGTCCTGACCTTAATCCAGTAGAAATGTTGTGGAAGAACCTGAAGCGAGCGGTTCATGTGAGGAAACACACCAACATCCCAGAGCTGAAGCTGTTCTGTTCTGAGGAACGGGATAAAACTCCTCCAAGACGATGTGCAGGACTGATCAACACTTACCCCAAACGTTTATCTGCAGTTATTACTGCACAAGGGGGTCACACCACATACTGAAAGAAAAGGTGCACATACTTTTGCCCCTCACAGATATGTAATATTGGATCATTTTCATCAATAAATAAATGACCAAGTGTAATATTTTTTGTCTCGTTTGAATAATTGGGTTCTCTTTATCTACTTTTAGGACTCGTGAAAAGTTGATGAAGTTTTAGGTCACATTTATGAAGGTTCACAAACTTTCAAGCACCACTTGTGTAAATTACATTTCTAATTTCTAAAATGTAAATGTTTTATCATGGTGTAGTTTTATTGCCAGTTTTTTTTTCTTCTTATGAACAAGAAACAGAAAACACAAAATGTACATCTCGTTGTATAAAGTATGGGGGGGGGGGGGGGGGGGGGGGGGGATAGCTCATTGTTAAATCTAACTGCTAATCAGCTGGTGGCTTAAAATTGCTAGCTTTACCTTCTTTAGCATCGAATTTTGTGTCAAAATCTTACTTAATCAAACGCAGACGTGGCTCAACACAAATATACATGAGTGAAAAGGAAATGTCTCCACACATATGTACTGTAATGAGAAGATTCTGCGCCACATAGAAAAGCAATTACACCATGGACAGTGTGAAATACAACACACACACACACACACACACACACACACACACACAGTTGCTTTTCATTTCTGAGACAAGGACATAGCGCCACACTGAAAAGCAAAACCTTCCACAATAGTTGCAGTGAGAATGAAGAAATAATGAGTCAAAACATCTCTAAAGGGCGTTCCTTCACATGGATGGCAACACAACACCTCTTTGTAAATGACCTCCTCAATCCTTCCTTGTCTTCTCCAGTTACAGCCACAGCCCCGAGTATGGCTGAAGGCTATGATCAGACAGATGATTGCATTTCACTGTGGCACAACTACAACACACTGATGAAACTAAACTGCAATGCAAAGAGGAATTATATCCACTTCTGAAGCAAAGTCAGCATTTAATTCTTAAAACGCATTCCTCAGCTGATTGTTTTTCTCTGAGGTTTTTGCTTTTTGTTGTGGTGCACTGTCCTTGTGTCACAAATGAAAAGAAATATAGCATGTGTATTGCATGAATATTGAAATTAGACCATTCATACAATGTACAGGTCCAGATATATGTTCAAGGGAGTATCAGCAGGTAAATTATGGAACTGCCCACTGTTGAAATGATGCAAATATATTTTCCATGTATACATCTTTAAAGGACTTAATCCTAAAAACTAACTAAAAAAATAGGATTTGCGACTATTGGAACTGAGGGAGAGTATGCTTGCAGCCCAACATAGTGTTTAAATTGATTCCATATTCTCAGAGAGGTTTTAATTATTGTATTAAATTCTAAATCTATTTTATTTATTTTATAATAATGTAAAAGAAAAAAAGGGACGTTATAAGACAATAAGGGATGTAGTAATGGATGCTAACCAAGCAGGGGATACTGAATAAGGGAAATACTAAAGCCTGTACTCTATAGTCTTAATAATAGAATAAAAAAATTGGGCAGAGCCCAATTTATTTTTTAAAATCCAGATGAGTTCCAGAATGAGAGACTTAAGTTTACTTTTTTTTGAAAAAGGTACATGGTGAAACAAGAAAAAGAACCTGGGAAGAACTTTCACCGTAACAGAATTGATATGGGCAGTGAAGGATTGTCATGTATCAGCCTGACGATCCATCCGTCTCTGCACGCATCTCTGCTTGCCTGTTCAACTTGGCAAAATTTGAGCTTCTCGTCATCCCAGCCTGTCCCTCAATCAACCACCACCTCACTGTATAGCTCGGCTCAACCACACTCGAACCAACCAGGACGGCCAGGAACCTTGGGGTGATTCTTGATGACAGCTTGACTTTTACAGACAATATCTCAGCAACTGCAAGATCCTGTAGGTTCATCCTTTACAACATCAAGAAAATCCAACCCTACATCACCGAACAGGCTCCACAGATACTAGTCCAGGCTCTTGTTATCTCAAAACTGGACTACTGCAACTCACTACTCTCGGGCCTCCCAGCAGCTCCATCAAACCCCTTCAGATGATTCAGAATGCTGCAGCATGCCTCGTCTTCAACCAGCCCAAGAGAACCCATGTCACACCCCTCTTCATCTCCCTCCACTGGCTTCCTGTAGCCGCCCGCATCAAGTTCAAGGCCTTGATGCTCACCTACAAGACCTTGTCTGGAACAGCGCCCCCTACCTCAACTCTCTCCTGAAGGCTTATGTTCCCTCACGCAATCTGCGATCGATTAGTGACTGACGTTTAGTAGTTCCCACTCAGCGTGGAGCAAGGTCCCTTTCCAGAACCTTCACACTAACTGTTCCTCAGTGGTGGAAGGAACTTCCAACCTCAATCCGGACCGCAGAATCTCTCACCATCTTCAAAAAACAGCTAAAGATCCACCTGTTCCGTGAACAGCTAACCAACTCATAATAATAATAATAATAATAATAATAATAAATTGTACTTACACCTCTACTCTGTGCACTTTGCTTCCTCTGGAACTCAATTAACGGATCTTGTACAGTAGCAGTACTTGTACTGTTCTCTGCTTGATATATCACTTTGCTTGTATTATTCTCATTTGTAAATCGCTTTGGATAAAAGCGTCCGCTAAGTGAATAAATGTAAATGTAATGTATCAGGAAACTCTGGACTCCAGTTCCCATCAGCCACTGCAATGCACTACATGTCACATGACCACCTACACCTGATTCACGTTCTGTTAATGAGCACTCTTGTGTATATATAGTCATTGTCTGCACTGTTTCCCTGTCTTTCGTAGTCTTAGACTTCTGTCTTCTATGCCATGGTGTCATGCCAAGTTGTCATTGTTTACTTGTTAATATATCTGTGATTGCTTCTGCCTCAACCTCGGTACGTGACAAGGATAGATTTAAAGTTGCCCACTGAATCTGTTCCTTCAGCCATGAAATAATGGGAACAAAATCAACTTTAAAAAGATCTTTAAAATTATCAGTTCATTTCAGTGTTTTAAATAAAGTTAACAAATAAATAAAAAGAACATGAGTGACTGCCCTGCTAAAAAAAAGATGATAAAAACCCTCACAGAATTTGTAATGGTTATAATGGGAATTGTATTGGTTTTATTGGAAACTTTAATGGTTCCTGTTGGTCTCTACTGGTAATTTGTTGCCTTCGTTGGTGGCATGTTCTGTCTAGTGGATGCCATTAAGGACCAATAATGGTAATGGTTTTAATGGTTAGCTGATGATTTGTAATGGTATTTGTAGTGGAAACCATTAGAATTTCTGTGGTGATTTCTATTTTTCTTTTTTTCAGCAGGGCGGACTGGTAAACATACAAAAGTACAAAGATTAAAATATTCATGTTGTGATCTCTGAGATTTGTAATGAGAACTTTATGTTTACTGTACTTTAAGTTTAAACAAACATACAAGGAGTAAAATATATTTTTTTCATCTTTTGATGTTTAAGAGTTCATGTAATATTTTAAGATAGCATTAACACTTAGGTATCATCTGAATTTATGTGTCTCTCATAGACAGTGTATCAGTAAAGATTATTAATGGTGTCTCGGTCTCAGAGAGAAACACTGGAATGTTGACTACGTTCACACAGAGACAATATGCACTAACGCGTTCACTTCAACTATAGTTTTATAATCAAATGGACACTTTTAATTGTACATCAGTGAGTTCCTACAGCTGGATCACTGCTGAGATTCAGTATAATAAATAACACTTCTGCTTGTGCAATGTTGCTTATAGTTTATAACTGTATTGGGTGTGATAAAAGTGTTGTTTATACACAATAATCTGTGAGGAAAGTCACTTTGTGGTGGGAATTGGACTCTCAGTGAAGCAGAAGAGTAATAAATGTTTATTCGTGTATTTTAAACATTCTCTGGAGTTCTGCTTCGTGTTGAGAATAAATACAGCTCCAAACCCAATTCTGTCTAAACAACAAAGGAACCAGAGCGTCATCACGCGCCATTTTCCACAACCACAACTTCCGGTTTCTCTGTCGTAAATACGCGAAGAAACGGCGCCTACACTTTTCCCTGATTGTAGTACTAGCTTTTCCCATAAAACTTTACTGTACATTGTGGCTAATGGAATGCTAAACCCGCCTATAACAGACATTTGCGATATTTTGTGCTTGTATGACTGCAGTTTTTTCCGCCGTTGTCATTAGGTAGTTAGACAGTTAGCTACAAGCTAATCCGTGTGCTCTGAGTGTGTCCCACCAAGCTAATAACCGCCTAGCCACCGCGTCGGCAGAATGCCCTGATGAGAGGGCGGGACCTGATTTGTCCATTCACTGCATATAGCGCAGTTAATAAAATGGCCTACAAATGTAATTACAATATTTATTTATTTAAAAAAGGTTTTTATAAACAATATTATAGAATGCAATGTTATATTACACAATCTAATCCAACAACGAAGATTCAGGCTCAGCCTATTACTTTAACAGTCCACTTCCGGTGCGAGCTTTAACGCTAGTTTTCTGCCTCGGAGCTGAAGGGAAAATGGCGGCTGCAGTCACACCTTAAAGCGGGTGTGTTCTAGAGAATGAGTCATTAACAGTGTTAGGGTGGATAAAGATACCAAGAACACTGTTATTATATACATGAACACTTCTAATAGATTCTTTATTAAAAGAAGTTTGAGACAGGGTTGTCCAATCAGTCTTTTTTTGTTGTTGTTGTTTTTAATTGCAGTAGAACTGTTTTCTGTAGCTTTAAACACTGATAAAATGAAGAGTCCCACTATGGATTAAACAGTTCTCAGCTAGTGGATGATTCACTCTTTGTTTACAAGATAAACACTAAATTCAGGATGAAAACAAGACAATCTGGATATTTTCAAGTGCTTCTGGTTTAAATATATATATATTTTATCAAAATGTGAAATAGTCTGTTTATGTGATACAAATGAAAGAAAATATACCCATTAAAACTCGGAAAACACATTACAAACAAAAACCTCCGCTAAAGATTAGTCCTCAACTTTACCCCTAGACTACAAAAAAGAAAAATGATTAAATATGGTAAAAATAAATAAATAAATAAATAAAATAAAAATATTTCATATTTATAATGGTCCCAATTTTAGGAAGGGTCTTACTGTGTCCAAAGCTGACAGTTTGTCCAGATTTGTTTACCCTTCTCTTTGTTTTTGTTTGACTTGTAAGGACATTAAGAACCCCCCCCCCCCCCCCTTTTTTGTACAATTTTATTTGGAGAAACAATACTTGCCCTCTTTAAAGTTGTTTTTATGTGTGACAAAAGCAGAATGTGAATTAGAAGTACATAAAAAAAATACAACCTCAGTTTCAGTGCTGGTTATCTTAAGAAACATCTGGAATCTTCAGATTATCTTGCAGATATTAAGGGTAGGTTACACTGCTCTCATAATATGATATTTATTTATTTATTTTTGTGGTATTGTATTTTGTAACTTGGAAATTTTTAATAAAAAAGAAAGAAAATGGTGACCACAAAAAAGCATGTTTTCATGTAACAAATCAATACCATTTTGCAAGTATTAAACACAAATTTCAAATAAATACATAAAATAAATGTTCAGACAACCATGAATAGGTCTGAATCTAAACATTTCATGCATAGCGAATTAAATACGACAAAATATTTTAGTATGTGACTTTATTAATCCCTGGTGGAAAATGATAGCAGCATAGATACAAAACAAGACAGCACACATAAGTAAAATGAGAAATTAAATATGTAAAAGTAGCCAAGAAATATGAGATATACATACAAATAACAACATATTTATGTTACAGTGAGCACAATCCAGGAATGTGCAGAAAGGGGGTTTGCAAACGAAAACAAACCCTTGGTATAATAGGAGCAGTGTTGTGTCTGGAGTTTGGGGGTGTTTGTAGCTGGCTAAAGGAGTAAAATCTTGAGGTAATAAGGATATTATTTCCTGTCCATTAGCATGCGTGGTAGCTTTTAGTGGTCACCAACCCTCTTCTTTGAGATCTACCTTCCTGCAGGTTTCATCTCCAACCAAAATCTAACACCTGTTTTAGCTGATCAGGAGCTTCTTAAGTCAATGATTCGATGGTCAGGTGGCCACCATTATGGTTGGAACTAAAGTCTTCAGGAAGGTAGACCTCCATGAACAGGGTTGGCGACCACTGCACTAGACATAACAGAACCAATATAAGGCAACAAATTACCAGTAGAGACCCACAGGGACCATTAAAACCAATGCAGTTTCCATTATAACCATTACAAATTCTATTCTAGGGTTTCTATTGGTTTTTTTTTTCAGCAGGGACATCACGTGTCCTGAAAAAAATTATACAGTGTAACACTGATTACAAGCACTTACCAAAGATGAATGAATAGATAGATAGATAGATAGATAGATAGATAGATAGATAGATAGATTAATGGATGGACTTTATGGATCCCCAAGGGTAAATGTGGGAAATGAATGAATGACTTTGTCTTAAACCTCATGTTAAGAGGTGGAGGTTACAAACTGCAGCTTTCACAGAGAGTCCAGTATGAGGCCATGTGCACAACACCGAGAAGAACTTTGTACATGTGCGTTGTTGTGTGTCATTACGGTACAATCCCACAGAGGGGTGTGTGTGTGTGTATAGTGCACAGCAGGGAAGGCATCACCGTGTTGTTTCCTCTCTACTGTTTTTTTTTTTTTTAAATTATTGTTGTTTTCCAGAAGAAGAATGAGAGCGGAGCTGCGCGTGCACACGGCGGAGGAGAAAAGATGAACGGCGCGCTGTACATCTCGTTTTTTCAGGGCCAGCTGGAGTCTGCGCTGGAGCAGGTGGTGCAGCTCGCCGTCACCGAGATCACAGACACGGTCGGGGCCAGTCTGAGCTCCATGCTGCTGGAAACGGCCCGAAAGGAGCAGGAGAACCAGCGGCTCAGAACCTCCATCCAGTCCCCGAGACGGGAAGAGGCAGCGCGCGGGGAGAGCGCGGATCCCGAGCCCCAGCATGGCGTCCCCAGGCCCGGCTCTCTCCCCGACCCTCTCCCCGACTCTCTCCGGCACGAGCAGAAAAGACGAGCCGTGGGTAAGAACCTGGCGGAGGTGTTCATGCAGATGTGTTTAAATCTTCAGACCCTCGGCGTGTGTGGGAGGGTCGTGTCGGGTTTAGGAAGAAAAATAAACACTGTGGGGTTTTTGTAAAAACAGAAACTAAAGCGGAAGCAGGGGGAAGGTCACTTAAATATGCACCAGTAATTTACATGCCACGAAGCACCGAGTGTGTGTGCACCATTAACATACACATACACACTAACACACACACACACACACACCAACATATACACACACCAACATATACACACCAACACACTAACACACACACACACACTAATATATACACACTAGCATACACACACATTAACACAAAGAGAAACACACAAAACACAATACAGTGTTGTATTTGAAGCGCTCCAATGTTTCAGAGCCTTGTTTTTGTTTTGATCAGGGTGTTACAGGCTATACACCAACACCTCTGTGTATCTAATACATTGTTTTTGTGACTCATCCTGCACTAATCTTGTGTTCGTCCAGTTAAACGCTACCTAGAGTGTATATGCCCCGCCCCCAGGGGTGTGTCTTGCTCTACAGTAGCAGCTGGTTAGCAGTAAACATGGTCTGTAGGTGTGTTTTCGGCTAGAGTCTGCGTGCGCACACACACACACACACACACACACACACACACACACACTCTATTCAGTTTTGCAACTGAGAATAAATATCTGGAGTTCATTCATGTGGGTGTGGGCGGAGTTTGTGTGAGTTGGTGGTTTTGTGACTTTCCAGATAATTATTTAATTAATTAATTTATTTAAATTTTAACCAAATTGAGGCTGTTCAATGCCGGAAGGTGGTACCAGAGAACTCAGACTGATGGAGAAGGCTCTCCTGGTGAAGGCTCTCCGTCACCATCAGTGACCACATGCACGGCATAACTCCATGTGCACGCGGCGTCTCTGCCCTGGTTAAAGTGAATATGGATTCGAATCATAGCTCTCGGGACGTTTCACCCTCAGGCGTTTGTGTGGGTGAAAACGAATAGTTTTTGGGAGTCTGTAAATGATTAATGATTTATGTAAAGCTATGCATTTCAATGGTTCAGAAATACGAATGTTTCTCAAAACCCTCAAACCTGTGAAACAGCGTAACATGGTTTTATTAGCCTTTTATAAAAACTGCTTTATTGTGACACGCTGGAGTAGAAAATTAGACCGTAGTCCTGTTTGTGTCGTCAGAAAACCTCTGCTGGAAATCATGATTGACGCAGCTGTGGTGGCGTTTCATTTACTGAACACGTGAACACGTGAGTGTGTCTGACGGACGTGTGTTTAGACGGATAAGGTGCTCTTTAGATTTGTTTCTTTTTTTAACTTTCTGAGCTCTAACAGATCTTAGGGTTAATATCCCAGATAAAGTTGCGTTATCAGGGATATAATCACACTGTGATAACGGGTGTGTTGTTTTACTGTGCAGGATAACGCTGTGTTTCTGTCTGGTGTAACAGAATATTGCTGTTTAGGAGAACGGAGTGTTCAGATCATGGGCTACAGCATGCTATTGTCCAGGAGAACCTCACGCTATCTGGGAGAACAGCATGTCACATGACACTGCTTGGCATTAGGATTGTCACGATACCATAAACATATCTTACGATATTACACAAGCCGAAGTATCACGATATCATGCAGTGTTGTGTTAATTTATAATTCCAATGTACAATAAGGTCATGTCACTGTTCAGGGATGATGAAATCGGCCTGCCCAGTTGTTTATTTGACGGGGATTGGCTGGTTAAAAGTGAGCAAAAGAGGCCACACCTCCTGAAAGATTCACTTATTCTTTTTTCTTTTTTTGCTGTAGTAGTGTTTATTGTATTCAGATGTACAGTGCTGTGAAAAGGTATTTGCCCCGATCCTGATTTCTTGTGTGTTTGTTTATATCTCATTCTAAATAGTTTTACATCTTCAAAGGAAATACAACATAAGACAAAGGGAACCCGAGTAAACACACACGACAGTTTTATTATTTTATTGAAGCAAAAAAAAGTTATCCAACACCTATCACCCATGTGAAAAACTAATTGCCCCTTAAACCTAAAATCTGGTTGTGCTACCTTTAGCAGCTACCAAACTCTTCTGATAACTGGAGATCAGTCTCTCAGTCACTTCTAGGATTTACTCCTACGCTTTGGATCGTTGTCTCGCTGCATAATCCAGTTGTGCTCGAGATTCAATTTACGGACTGAAGGACATTCTCCTTTAGGATTTTCTGGTAGAGAGCAGAATTCATGTTTCCATCAATTACTGCAAGTTGCCCAGGCCCTGACGCAGCAGAGCATCCCCACACCATCACACCGCCTCCACCATGCTTCAGCATAGGTATGATGATCTTTTTGTGGAATTCTGTGTTTGGTTTACTCCAGATGTAACGGGACTCCTGTCTTCCAAACCGTTTCACTCTCCACTCATCAGTCCACAGAACATTCTCCCAAAAGGTTTGAGGATCATCGAGGTGTGTTTTGGTGAAATTCAGACGAGTCTTAATGTTCTTCTGGGTTAGCAGTGGTTTCACCTCACCACTCTTCCATGGAGCCGTTTCCCCCAGTGTCTTTCTGATCGTGGAGTCATGAACAGTGACCTTTATTGATGTAAGAGAGGCCTGTAGGTCCTTTGATGTTGTCCTTGGCTCTTCTGTGACTTCCTGGATGAGTCGTTGCTGTGCTCTTGGAGCAATTTTGGAAGGTCGGACACTTCTGAGAAGGTTCACTACTGTGCTGAGTTTTTCCATTTGGAGATCATGGCTCTCGCTGTGGTTCTTTGGAGTCCCAGAGCCTCTGAAATAGCTTTGTAACCCTGCCCCAGACTGATGTACTTCAATCACCTTCTTCCTCATTTCTGGAATTTCTTTCAGCTCTGCCACAGTGTGTTACTGAGTAAGATCTTTTAACCAACTTCCTGCTGCTGGAAAAGTTCTATGTAAGTGTAGATGTGATTGAACAGGGTTTGCAGTGATCAGGTCTGGTCTCCTCCAGCTGAACCCCATTATCAATGCAGTTCCATAGACTATGGGGGCAAATACATTTTCACACAGGCTGAGTTGGTATTGCATAACTTTTTTTTTTATATAAATAACATTATCATTTAAAACTGTATAGAGTGTTTATTCAGGTCGCCTTTGTTTTTATCTTGGATTTAGTTTTAATTTCTGAAACAATTTAGTGAGAGATATACACAAACGCAGAAGAGATCAGGATGGGGGCATATAGTTTTTCTCAGAACTGTATTTACACATGCCGTAGCTGTAACCACACTGCTGAAGATGGCACATTTTTAATCTCTTCTGTTTTAACCTGTACGCTATGTTTCACTTCTCAAAATCTCTCAGCGTCAGAACGTGGAACTCGAGGTTGTGTTTGTGTCTGTTTCCTGTTTACAGCATTTATATTGATCTTTTTATTTCCACTGTCTGGTATCTTACATCTGCGGTGGTTATTGTGTGTGTGTTTTCCTGCAGGTCAGCTAAAGCTGGTGATGGAGCGTGTGCTGGAGTTTGCTGTGTGTGAGCTTAGTAAGATTGTAGAAGACAGCTTCGACGATGTTCTTCTGGAGCTCAGGAAGGCGGAGCGGGAGAGCGAGGAGTTGATGGAGAAGTTACGTGCCGTGAAGGAGGAGAACGGAGCAGGTGACATGAAGATAAACGAGTCTCAGGGGGAGATGGTGGAATCTCCAAACGGCACTGATGTGGTGAAGGTTGAGAAGAGACCGGATGAGGAAGAACCAGGAATGGGACAGACACAGAACACTGACGGTACCTGTTCCTCTCCCACTTCCTGTTTCTCTGTCTTTCTGCTCCTCTGTCTGTCCCACTTTTCATCTGTCTGAGACGTTATTCAGGACGTCTGTGTTCATGCTAGAAGGCGACAAGTCAGTTGTGTCACTTGTAGTCCGTTGCTGTTGTGAGCGTGACGGCCAAAATGTATTCTATAGCACATGATTTAAAATGTATTTAAAATTAACTTAGTACAATGAAAAAGTATAAAATCAAGACTATCTGTAACAGTGTAACTAAAAGGGAGAGCCAGAAGGGAACACAAACATGAGGGAGGTAATGCAGCCAGACACTCCACCATCAACACACCTGGGTGAAGGCAATCTGACCCAGAGGTAGCGTATATAAAGTAAAAAGCAGTGGGCCTAAAACAGAACCTTGTGGAACACCAAACTTTACTTTGGTATATGTGGAGAAGTCTCCATTTACATCTACGAACTGATAACGATCGGTCAGATAAGACCTGAGCCAGGAGAGGACTGTTCCCTTAATACCAACAACATTTTCTAGTCTATCAAGGAGAATAGTGTGATCTATAGTATCAAAAGCTGCACTAAGGTCGAGTAACACAAGCATCGAGACACAACCCTGATCAGAGGCCAGTAGAAGGTCATTTACTACTTTAACTAACGCTGTCTCTGTGCTATGATGAGGTCTAAATCCTGACTGATACATTTCATGAATGTTGTTCCTATGTAAGTACGAGCATAACTGCTTTGCTACAACCTTTTCTAAAATCTTGGAGGTGAAGGGGAGATTTGATATCGGTCTATAGCTGGACAGTTGAGAGGGGTCGAGGTCAGGTTTTTTAATCAGGGGTTTAATAACTGCTAGTTTAAGTGATTTAGGTACACAGCCAGTGCTTAGGGAAGAATTGATTATATTTAGAAGGGGTGCGATTACTTCTGGAATAATCTGTATGAAGAAAGATGTAGGTAAGGGATCTAGTATACAAGTTGATGATTTTTCTGAAGAGATGAATGAAAGTCCGGTCTCTGTAAGGGGAGTAAAACATTCTAATGGTTGATCTGATATTGTTTTATTATCATCTACAGGGTCAATTATAATACTGTTTGGTTTTAATTTAATAATCTGAGTCTTTTTGTCTAATATTTTCTGTTTTGGTAATGAAAACATTAGTGAAATCGTCACTGCTATGTAATGATTGTGATTGTGTGCATGTTTCTGTGGTGGTTTTATTCCTAGTTAATTTTGCTACAGTAATAAGAATCTAGGATTATTTGTTATCTTCTATTCAGGTGGAGAGAGAGACTTTTCTAGCATCACTAAGAGATTTTCTATAGTTCAGGAGGCTCTCCTTGCATGCTGTTTGAAATACTATCAATCTTTTTGACACCACTTGCATTCTAATTGTCGAGTGGTCTGTTTAAAGGTCTGTTTAAAGGTCTGTGTGTGTGTCTGTGTGTGTGTGTGTGTGTTTGTGTGTGTGTGTGTGTGTGTGTGTGTCTGTGTGATGGTTATACCAGGGTGCTAGCTTTTTCTCTCTAATTATTTTTCTTATAAGTGGAGCCACTTTATCTAGTGGGTAGTGGAGTGTTGAGTCTAAACATTCAGTCGTCTGATCGAGTTCTATGGGATCAGACGGTGATCCAATCATAGTTGATGTCTCTGGGAGGTTTTTGATGAAACTCGGTGCGGTAGCTGACGTGAATGAATGTTTTACACGGTAGCGAGGCGAGGTGCAAATATTATGATCAATATATATTTTAAACGAGATCTGAGAGCTTCAGAGTGCAGCAGTGTGACTATATTCTTTATATTTAATCCATATGTTAGTATCAGGTCAAGAGTGTGACCGTCATTATGAGTGGGTCTGATTACATTCTGATGGACACCTACTGAATCTAGAATAGACACCACCGCTGTTCTCAGAGGGTCTTCTGAGTCATCAAAATGAATATTAAAGTCTCCAACAATTAAAGATTTGTCTAAAGAAATGACCTGGTTCCAGATTAAATCTGCAAATTCACCAAGGAATTCAGAACATGGCCCTGCAGGTCTGTAAATAATAATCAGCAGAATTGACTCAGTAGACTTGTTGTTTGTGGTTAAGTGTGTTATACTAGTGTAAAAACCTTCTAAAGAGCTTTTCAGTAGGTTTTTGTCTAGGTGTGTGTGATGAATAGATTATCATTCTAAACGAGTGAGACTCCTCCCCCTCTGCCAGTCAGACGAGGCTGATGTATATGACTGTATCCAGGAGGACGGGCTTCATTCAGTGCTGTGTACTCGTCAGGTTTAATCCATATCTCTGTTAAACACGTTATATTAAACTTCTGATCAGGAACGCTTTCATTAACAAGAAGTGCTTTAGACATAAGAGATTATTTAACATTGGGAATATTTAACAGTGCTAGCTTCAGATCAAAGCTGGCTGTGCAATCAGTATGATCTCATTTTATATTAATTATGTTGCTAGTTATGTTACAAACTTTCTGAATTTATGTTTATCTCGGGGAACAGACACAGTCTCTATATTGTGGAACCAAGGTGAGGACCGCTACAGGCGGTCGGTTTAGCCTGCTTATCTGCTCCCGGGCCTTGGCTCTGGATTGTTCCAGATGAACTAGACCCGTTCTGAGACTGTTCTACGCTGCAAGAAATGAGAGCAGCACTTTCCCGAGTGGGATGGACACCGTCCTGCCCTCACGGGCCAGCCTTGCCCTCAAATCTACTCTAATAAAGCCCACATTATTTGATCAAAATCTCAGTTTTGTAGAGGTTGAGGGTGTGTGTCGGGGGGTGGTACTGCGTGTCAGAGTGTAGTGCAGTGTTTTTAGGTGTGTTATAACATTTTGAAGATTATTTTAATTTGAATGAAATTTCAGTGAAACCTTTCTGCTGGTACGTGTGTGTGTGTTAGACTCCACCCCCGCGGCAGTGATCAGCGTGTCTCAGGATTGGGTTCCGGTGCTGGATCAGGTGTTCGGTCAGAAGTGGTGTGCTGACATTTGGCCCGTTAAATTGGAGCAGCCGTGTCTCCCTTCTGAAGAACCGATTAGGGACGACTTAGAACCACACAGGAATGACGAGAGCCAATCAGATAGGCCGCAGTGGCTGCAGGATGCTGAGGCCCTGACTGTGACCTTTGACCCTCATCAGACCTCAGAGACAAGCATGAAGGGTGAGACACCACAAATAAATAAAGACACACACACACACACACACACACGCAAGCACTATTTAGCACATTTGTAATTACTGCCATTTCTGAGTTATGCGTGACTAATAAACAGATATTAATGGTTAATAACGGGTTAATTAACAGACGATTGCTGATTCCGTCAGTTAACGCTGCATGTTTTAAATAAACCTGAGCGTTATTTTGTGAAGTATGAAAACAAAATAAAAAAAGTTTCTTTAATACAGCTGTTATTGATGAGCGTCGTTAGAAAGGAAGTTAGATGCTGTTCAGTGTCATATGACCCATTACTGCGGCACTGTTTTTTTTCCCTAGGAGATGACGTCCAGTTAAAATCCCCCTCGATGCTCCACCGGCTCCTCACGCTCCCGTCTCAGCTGTTAGACGGCGACGACGAGTCGATGGAGTCTGAGGAGAGTCTGATGAACGCCATCACCTTGCTGCACGGCACTCGGACGCCTCATCACGACACCGCCACAGCGGATGATCACAATGGCGGCGAAGACCCCGAGGACCAGAAGGAGGAGGAGGTCCAGAAAGAAGAAGAAGAAGAAGAAGAAGAAGCCAAGCCGAGGTCTTGCAGAAGTGGGAGGAAGAACCACGCGTGTAAAACCTGCGGCAGGAAGTTCAACCGAGCTCACCTTCTGAAAACGCACCGGCTCACACACAAGGACCCTCGCTCACCGCTCTCCAAACTACACGCCCACACGTGCACGAATTCGGGGAAAAACACATGAGAGGACATGTGCGCGTGAGAGAGAACACGATGTGTTCACACGGAGATTCCAGAAGTTTCCAAAACCAGGCATGTGCTGATATTATACCGTCATATCTCGATCGTTCCCCAGCGTTTTATCACAATATTACAACAGAAATCCAACAACATGGACGCGAACAACAAACTGTGTTCAGTATCATGACGTATTGTTTATTAATGACGATCGGCACACACCTAACATCCTAAACTGAGTGTGTGAAGGTACATCAAACAACGTAACGCGTGCGTGTGTGTGTGTGTGTTTTTATATATATATATATATATATATATATATATATATATATATATATATATATATATATATATAATATATAATATATATATAATATATATATAATATAGCAACAGTTATGTTGCAGGTAAGGAAGTGCTATATTTTGATTTATTTTAAGCATTTAAATATATGACAGAAGAACCAGAGAGAGTTTCATGTTGGAATGAAGGCTCGTCTCTGGTTGTGTTTCCATCCACACATGCAGGTAAAAATTATTTCAGTCATCCAGGGCGGAGTCCCAGATCATATCGTTCAGTGAGTGATGTTTACCTCCACAGAGACGTGTCCCTGTACGCCCCGAACCCTGTGTTCAGGTAAACAGGAGATAAATCACTTGTTTCACTTGTAGTTGTGTTGAGATATCACCACTAAATTTGCTGAAGTCCCACCCACTTTCACAAGAACAGGACATTTGATTGACATTGCATACAGTCAATCACAGAGCTTTTACCAGATCACATCATTGAAGAAGACACGGATCATTCCGGAATTTGTTACACACTAGCTCAGGTCACCACTGGCGTTAAACGCGGTTGGATGGAAACACAAACACGAGACGAGGAGGCCATGTGACAGGAAGATGTGTCTCACTTCCTTTTTTTTTTTTTTATAAATCTTATGGAGTGGCACGCTAACAAGCAACTCACGAACATTTTGATTGTAAATAAATAAATAAACTCCGCAGTCTTCGTTTTTACAGAAATACCTCTTCACACGACCTGACTGGATTTATCCGAGTGTTTAATTGGATCCGAGTGTTTAATCGGATCCAAACGACGATCTAAAGGTTCCGGGTTCCGTGTACTCGGCAAACTGCATGACTTCATTAGAGAAACACAACGCCGTTAATAAATCCATCACGCATGTGGAAATTTATGCAGATTTTCATTGTTCCATCTTCTGGAGCTTTAAAAAAATAATCATAACCATGGATGTTGTTTTCTCTCTCTCTTTGGCTTTATATGGGTTCCTGCAGAAACCTGGTGCACTAGCGTAGCATCTTCCTGTTCTTACCGTGCTTCGTTTCTGTAGACATGTGACCATGATGCCTCTGTAACCTTTCATCACAGGTTTTTACCACAATATCATTATTATTATTATTATTATTATTTTTATTTTTTATTTTTTAACAGATTGAGCTCTGGCTGTCTAGAGCTAAAACAACGTGCTAACATAATTAGCTACAGAGTTAGATACAACATTAGAAAGAATATTGTAACCACGGGAACAACACACGACTGTTAATCGGAGAAGAAAACGGACGCTATGAGATGCTAGCGTCGGTTCTGTTCACCGGGTTGCGTGAAAAATGCGAAGCTGCGTCTCGACCAGCGGAACCGAATGAGAAGAGTCCAGTAATAATAATGTGTGCTTTGAGTATCGCAATATATATGGTACGGCTGATTATTGGCACACGCCGGGTTCTGAGTAGGTTTAATAATAAATAAGTGATTACTCCACCAGTAATCAGACGTTCTCCTGATTAATGGAGAATCTTCTTAAAATCAAGACTAGATTTCAGTCTGATTGAAAACTTGCGTTCAGTAAATAAAGGATCATTTGAGGAGTACGTCGGATTTGTGTATAAACTGCTCTTGGACTCGAACCTGATTTTCTTAATGACTGTTAGAGAAACTGGGGCTGTGATGTCACGGGAACATCATGATTCTGCAATACGGCGTATACAATGTACAATTTCCCAGCAAAAAACCTGTTTGATACTTTATTTAATGTCGTTTAAATACTATTCTTCTTCTTATTATTATATTTTTAAAAAAATTAGCAAAATTAACACGAGCTGCTTCCACTTAGTTTGTAATGATAAAAAAACATTATGATAATAACATATCGGGATATCTCGTATCTCTCGTATAAGAAAAGTATCTTGTAATGTAATTTATCATGATATTGATATTTTATCCTCATATTGCCCAGCTCTAAGTCAGTCCCTCCAGGATTTCACCATTTAGAGATCGCAGAAATTAACGCAAAATCAAGAAAACTGCACAATATTCTGACCAGCTGCGATTTTTCAAAAATACCACAAATTTGGGCCGAGACGCATTCAACCCAAGCCCTGTTCGAGCACGAGTACAGCTAAAAGGACTCGTTTACCCACAAACATCACTGCGAAAGAGTCTGCACAGCAATATCCTGTGATTGCGATTTCGCCAGTCCGAGTACTTTTCTGTCAAAAAAAAAAACTCTGCAAGTTGCATCGCAAATTTTGAAAAATCTGCAGCAAAATCGCGCGTTTTAGCCGAAACGATTAGAAAACCTCCTGAGATCCTGTACGGACTGAACAGCAGAAACTTCCAGTCGCAGGACGAAATGTTGCTCTTTTCCATTTTCAGCATTTGTAGTGTGTAGAGCTGTAATGATGCGTCAGTGTGCCGCGATATGGATGTTGGAGGTGTTAGTAACATTACCAGTGATGATGGTGTGGAACGGGTTAAAGCCTGTTGTTACTGCAGTTTGTTAAACAGAGCGTTTTTGCACTTTGGGTTATTTTCCACACAGCCGTACCTCATTGTGGTGTAACGTCGTCGTAGCTCATTACCTCAGAACACAGGGTTGTTATTTTAGCATGATTTTGTTTGGTTTTTAGCTCATTTATGTCTGTAGGTTTTTATAAAAATGTCATTGGCGTATCAGACAGCGGTCTTACGCTGAAATGCACTAGATAAAATAAAACGAGCAAACAAACAATTCATTTCTGCACAGAGACTTTATAATATAACCATAATTATAATAAATCCATCATTATAATCCATAATTATAATAAATCCCCTCCAGAAATGTGTGAAGGATGTCTCGGTACTTAAACGATCCAAAAGTCACAAATCTATTCAAATGTTTTTTTTTTAAAGGCTGATGATTTTATTCTGTACATTTTTTTTGGTAAACTTTAATCCTAAATAATTGTGATTTTATATTTTATTTTTGAGTTTTCTTACAACATTCTTTAGGGAAAAATTGTTGATGTTGGGCTTGATTATTATTATTATTATTATTATTATTATTATTATTACCAGTTTATCCAAATACCGGCATTTAAAAAAGGACAAAATGTGAGATTATTCCTAAACAGGTTTAAAACATTATTTTATGCTGCAGTAAACAGAAAAATTAATGTTAATTGATTTAATGTTTTTAAATTTTCACAAAATGAGAATAGAGGGTTTTCAAATATTTAGGGACTTGATCTTGATTTGTTTTTTTTTTTTCCTCCCATTTTTTAGTTTCTGTAGTTTTTTAGTTGCTTAAACATTTTAGTTTTATATACACAGTTGCCACCGAAAGTATTGGAACATCAAGGCCAAGTCTATTGCTTTTGTTACACAGTGAGGACATTTAGGGTTTGAGATCAAAAGATTAATATTAGACGATAGATCAGAATATCAGCTTTCATTTCCTCATATTTACATCTAGAAAATATTTTAAACACCTTAGAACATGGTACCTATTGTTTGAACCCACCTATTTTTTGTAGTGATCAAAAATATTGGAACACGAGGCTTCCAGGTGTTTCTTGCTCCCCAGGTCTGTCCTGATAGATTGTTTAAACAGTAAATAGCTCTGAACATCTACTCATGGTTTTAACCTTCAGTTTCACCTGTGAAGACTGCATTTGTTGTTAAAAAGGACAAACCAACATGAAGATCAGAGAGCTGTCTATGGGAGAAAAGCGAGAAAAATCTATCTGAGTCATTACACAAACACTGGGTATAACCAATACAACAATCTGGAATGTCAAATGGGTCGACTAAGGAAAACAACACCAACAACAGCTGATGACCAACACTGTGAGAGCTGTGAAGAAAAATCCAAAACAACAGTCAGTGACATCACCAACAACCTCCACAGGGCAGGGTGAAGGTCTCACCATCCACCAAAGAAGACTTCGAGAGCAGAAATATAGAGGACATACCACAAGATATAAACCACTCATCAGCAGTAAGTGTCAGAAATCCAGACTGGGATTCACAAAGAAATACAGAGATGATCCACAAAATTTCTGGAACCGAGATGAACCTCTACCAAACTGATGGAAAGACCAAAGTGTGGAGAAAGAAAGGATCTGATCATGATCCAGAACATACAAGCTGATCTGTGAAACAAGGTGGAGGTAGCGTCATGGCTGAAAGGATCTGCAGTAGAAACCTGGAGAAGCTTCACAGAAGAAGAAACAGCAGTTTGGTGTCAGTGAGTCGCAGGAGTGATGCAGTTACTGCGAGTAACAGATACGCAACTGAATATCAAGTGTTATTTACTCTCATTTACTTCAGGACCGCTCTGTTCCTATACTTTTGCTCATATAAGAATCAGGTGATCTGATACAGAAGGTTCTGTGTTTTATGTCTAGATGTAAACACCAGGAAATAAAAACTGAAATCTTGATCTATCTTCTAATATTCATCTTTTCATCTCAAACCCAAACGTCTTTAGTGTACACCACAAACTAATGAATTGGCCTTGCTGTTCCAGTAGTGTTGGAGGGGAGTGTGTGTGTGTGTGTGTGTGTGTGTGTTGTCCAAGGCTGTAGATAACGAATGAGAAACTGAATGAATTATGCAATGAGTAATGAAGTTACAGTTTTGTTGACAATTTGCCCTTAAATGGAAGAGGCTTGTTTTTGTAACATTTTCTTTTCCACTTCATTTTGATGTTTTGATCTTTGATGAATTTTTTATTTGGTAGTTAATTGTGTGGAAAAAAAATTATAAATGCATTATGTATAAACTATACATCTTGTCCACACAATGCTTCTTTATTATTATTTTTACTATTTTATCTTCAATCTCTGTGTAATAATAAAGGTACTAAACTGGACCTGTTCTTCATCACTGTGTGTCTTGTGCGAAATCTTTAAGATTTAAAATAAAAATATTAAAAACAACTCATTACTTAAAATAAGACTTTATTGACAGGTCCAGGGAAGAGATGTGTAGTACCGGTACTATAGCTGAAGCGCTGTGTAATAAAGAGTGTGTTTATATACAGTGGATATAAAAAGTTTACACACCCCTGATAAAATGTCAGGTTTTTGTGGTGTAAAACATTTAAATAAGATAAGTCATGTCAGATCTTTTTTCACCTTTAATGGGAAATAGCAACCAACAACATATCAGTGAAATACAAATACAAATGTTTTGGGGGAAAAGAACAAGAAGAAAAAGAAAAACAAATGAGAACCTGGCTGCATAAGTATGTACACCCCTTAACATACTTTGTTAAAGCACCTTTTGTTTGTAAGACAGCACTCAGTGTTTTTGGGGTAAGAGTCTACTGACTTCTTCATTTGATCTTTTTATTCCACACTTCCTTCCAAAACTGCTCCAGATCCATCAGACAGCGAGTCTCTCACTGTGTCCACAGTTAGGAGCTAAAGGTACGATTTCATCACCTGTTGAAGTTTAAAGTCTGTCCAAACCTCCTGCGCCGTGTGGAATATATGAGGAAAAGGTCTGAAGTAAGAATCCTGTAATAAATCACAGTTACTGCTGTAATAATACAGTAAGTATACGGTGTCGTTAACGTCACTGTAAACTTTACTGTAAATCTGCACCTAAAGAACTGAAGGAGTAAAGAACCCTCAACTCCACCGACCCATTTTTCACATTTCTCCTTCATTTATGGTCAGCGAGAGCCGTGTCCTGCTCGGGGTCGCAGTGGATCCGGATCCATGCCTGGAATTCTGCCTCCAGGCTTTGTATTAACAGCAGAGCTTCAATATCATCAGCAGCAACTACTTAAATACGAGTTATTATTAAATACAGATTATAACCACTGAAAACCGGACAGCAGCGAACTTGAATGAAAGTTTATGTAGTGAACTCGTCACTCGGGAAAGCTAGCGACATGAAACATTAACATTTTACAAGATATGTTTGTTATGTATGTGCGTATGTGTGTATACACATTAAAGTCCATTTGATTGGGTTATTTTCTCAGTCTTGGGTAGTTTTAGGTCGTTTAGTGTAACCCAGCCGCTGGGTTAGTGGCTGGGTCATTTTCACTGACAGGTGGATCAGTGCTCCCCTCCCCCACCCCGACGCCTCAGCGCTCCCCTCCCCCACCCCGACGCCTCAGCAGCTCCTTGGGTCAAATCAGCTCAGGTGGAGGTAGCGGCTTTCAGACAGACAGACTGTTAGATTTATTTGGAGAAACAAGGTTCATATCAATATATTTATCCATAAAGGCATTACTGTATGCTAGAAACAGCAGAAATGTGCGATAACAGTCCAGTTTACGTGACACTAAACGCACCGCTATCTTCGTTAGCTTTGGTACTTGTTTGTAAGGACACTGGATCGTCAGTTGGTTACTCAGGTTTTTTTTTTTTTTTTTTTTTTTGGATGTTTTAAACGTGTCCTTTGATCAAAATCTGGTGTTTTCATTAAATATATGACTTACTTAAGTCATTTACTTCAAAGTCTATATATAAACGCAACTTTATCAACTCTAGCGATACACTTCTGAACACCTTGTGTATAAATAAAGGAGATACCATGCTGACGTGTGTTTATAATGTGGTATATTTGACATTTTTAAAGGGTAAAAATATTAACCTATATATGAAATAAAATTAACCCAGCGTTTCTGTAAAAATGAAACTATCCTTTGGGTTGAAAAACAACACATTCGCTGGGTTAAAATGGACAACTCCACGTAATGGGTTAATTTAACCCAAAATGTGTTCTGTGCTGTATTTACCCAGCCTTGGTCTAAAAATAACCCAATTTGGATTGTTTTTAACCCGGTGTTTTTTAGAGTGCACGTATGCAACCAGGTTATTGTACATTTTTTATTTTTCCCTAAAAAGATTCTGATTGTTTTTCACTTTATCTTTATAAAATGTAATGTCACAATGAGGGTGTGAAAAGTTCTCACAAGATTTATCTCAGTTTCATTTTTTGTTACATTACAAAAACCTGCAATTTTAACAGGGGTGTGTAGACTTTTTTATATCCACTGTGTATATATATATATATATATATATATATATATATATATATATATATATATATATATATATATATATATATCTTAGGTAAACACACCTATTTTATGCAATGCATTAGTGATTTATAATGAAAAAAGCAATGCACTGAACATTGAAACAATTTAAACACATGACAAAAAAAAAAAAGTAAATGACATGCAACATTTCACACAATGCACCGTCCATACACCGCCACCGTCCATGCAGGTTACTTTAACAGCGTGCACGACAGTAAATAATGCACGTGCCATGCACACACTACAGCAGCTATAAAACGCGTTTCACGCGATGCACGGGATTAGTGCACTAGTGATTTATAGCGGTAAACACAACGCACGTGCCGCTTTACACCGTGCACAAATCGTTTGGTGGTGAATCTGTCAGCATGCACGGCTTGGTGTGTCAAAGTCAAAGCTCTCTTTCTCTTTCGCGCGCGCTCTCGACCAGAAAATAAAACCACCCACATTTGGTCGGAAGTAGGCCATCATGACTCCGCGCGCGCGCTGCTGCTGCTGTTCCTGATGTGGCTGCAGCTGCTGCTGCGCGCGCGCACTGCCGTTCCACCGATTTGACTGGAAGAAACGAGCGCGAGCCGCAGAAACGGGGAAAAAGGAGGAGGAGGAGAAGAAAAAGGAGGCAGGCACGAGAGAGAGAGAGAGAGAGTGAGAGAGAGAGAGCTTCTCGCGGACGTGGCGGCTCCGGGGCTGAGCGACGAGCCCACGCGCGCGCGAGAGAGAGGGAGAAGGGGGAAAAAGCAATGCACCGGGGAAACTGCAGGTAAAATAAAAGCGCGTGCACAGATCACCTGTTTCTCTCCCGTGCATTTTTATAACTTTCATCCTATCATTATTTTTGTGCATCTGTTTTCCCCCTCCTATCAGGTCGCGCGCGGCCGAGTGCATGCATGCATAAGATTCAGAATAACTGCAATAAATTGTTGCGTTTCCGTTTCTGGATTTCACGCATCCGTTTATTTTTTTATGTACACCTGAGCAGAGGAAGGAGCGGAAGTAAAGGATTTGCGCGTGTGAAAACGAAACAAACAAACTAAACTAAACAAAAAGAAGAAAAGTTGCATGCGGTAATGAGAGTGCTGAAGTTTGTGTCGGTGTGTAGCACATAGCTTTAGCCATAAACAAGATGGCCTCTGTAGCAGCAGCAGCAGTGTGGGCCTCTCAGCCTCCTCAACACTCCAACACACTCCAACACACTCCTCCTGTTCTGCCGCTTCTCTGCGTGCATGCATAATAAACCCGAGAAAGCGGATAATCTGCACAATTCTATTCTGCAAAAACATCACAATCATCCGAGTTCCGCTTCAGCAGCTGGACACACACACACACACACACACACACACACACACACACACACACACAGAGAGAGAGAGAGATTTATTGTGTAAAAATAACCCCACACCGACAGTTTGAATAAAAGCAGCAGAAAGTATGGAAGCTTCATCAGCACGACCCGGATTAGCATGTTAGCACACAATGCTAATGCTACAGATGAGGTTTATTTACCGCTGCAGCTTGTGATTTCGCTCATTAATCAGACCGCGGCCTCGCTTTGAAGTCCTGATTGATTGATTGATTGATTGATTGATTGATTGACACTTCTGCAAGCGCCTCATGACCTGTTATTAAAGCCATCATTAACATGCTAATAAATATGCAAATATTTACCTTTTATTCTGACTGGAGCGCAAACAGGAGAGATTTTATTTATTCAGTGTGTAACAACCTTTATCTTCATCATCTTCATCATCACCAGCTAAACAAATTAGAGCTTTGTGTTAAGTCTAGCTGTTTGTTGTTGTTGTTGTTGTTGTTGTTGTTGTTGTGTGTGTGTGTGTGTGTGTTTGATTGAGGCAGTTGTACACCTGTGATTTATATTAGGATTATTTTCTAATTTACTGTGAACATTAAATCAGCTAAACAATACACAATACATTAACACAACACTGATACTGTCATAAATGACACAATTTTCATGTGTGTGTGTGTGTTTTTTGTGTTACACCAGCATGTATTTGTTGCATTACACCAGTGTGTTTTCTGTTACAACAGCGCGTGTTTGTTGCGTTACACCAGCGTGTCTTTGTTGTGTTACACCAACATGTATTTGTTGTTACACCAGTGAGTTTGTGTTACACCAGCATGTATTTGTTGTGTTACCCTACTGTGTTTGTTGTGTTACACTAGTGTATTTGTTGTGTTACACCAGCATGACTTTGTTGTGTTACACCAGCGTATATTTGTTGTGTTACACCAGTGTGTCTTTGTTGTTACACCAGTGTGTATTTGTTGGGTTACACCAGCATGCCTTTGTTGTGTTACAGCAGCATGTATTTGTTGTGTTACACCAGTGTGTATTTGTTGTGTTACACCAGTGTGTATTTATGTTACACCAGTGTGTTTGTGTTACACCAGTGTGTTTGTGTTACACCAGCGTGTTTGTTGTGTTACACCAGCATGTTGTGTTACACCAGCGTGTGTTTGTTGTGTTACAGCAGCGTGTGTTTGTTGTTACACCAGTGTGTGTTTGTTGTGTTACACCAGCGTGTGTTTGTTGTGTTACACAAGTGTGTTTTTTGCATTACACCAGTGTGTATTTATAGTGTTACACCAGAGTGTGTTTGTTGTGTTACACCAGTGTGTCATTGTTGTTACACCACTGTGTGTTTGTTGTGTTACACCACCGTGTGTTTGTTGTGCTACGCCAGTGTGTGTTTGTTGTGTTACATCAGCGTGTATTTGTTGTGTTACACCAGCATGACTTTGTTGTGTTACACCGGTGTGTATTTATGTTACACCAGCGTGTTTGTTGTTACACCAGCGTGTGTTTGTTGTGTTACACCACCGTGTGTTTGTTGTGTTACACCATCATGTGTTTGTTGTGTTACACCAGCGTGTGTTTGTTGTGTTACACCAGTGTGTTTTTTGTTACATCAGCATTTGTTTGTTGTGTTACAGCAGTGTGTGTTTGTTGTGTTACAACAGTGTGTATTTTTTGTGTTACACCAGCATTTGTTGCATTACACCAGTGAGTTTTCTGTTACAACAGCGCGTGTTTGTTGCGTTACACCAGTGTGTATGTTGTGTTACACCAGCGTGTATTTGTTGTGTTACACCAGCGTGTCTTTGTTGTGTTACACTAGTGTGTATTTGTTGTGTTACACCAGTGTGTCTTTGTTGTTACACCAGCGTGTATTTGTTGTGTTACACCAGCGTGTCTTTGTTGTGTTACACTAGTGTGTATTTGTTGTGTTACACCAGCGTGTCTTTGTTGTGTTACACTAGTGTGTATTTGTTGTGTTACACCAGTGTGTCTTTGTTGTTACACCAGTGTGTATTTGTTGGGTTACACCAGCATGCCTTTGTTGTGTTACAGCAGCATGTATTTGTTGTGTTACACCAGTGTGTATTTGTTGTGTTACACCAGTGTGTGTTTGTTGTGTTACAGTAGCGTGTGTTTGTTGTTACACCAGTGTGTGTTTCTTGTTACACCAGTGTGTGTTTGTTGTGTTACACCAGCGTGTGTTTGTTGTGTTACACCAGTGTGTTTTTTGCATTACACCAGTGTGTATTTATAGTGTTACACCAGCGTGTGTTTGTTGTGTTACACCAGTGTGTCATTGTTGTTACACCACTGTGTGTTTGTTGTGTTACACCACCGTGTGTTTGTTGTGTTTTTTGCATTACACCAGTGTGTATCTGTTGTGTTACACCAGTGTGTTTGTTGTGTTACACCAGCGTGTGTTTGTTGAGTTACACCAGTGTGTATCTGTTGCGTTACACCAGTGTGTATCTGTTGCGTTACACCAGTGTGTATCTGTTGCGTTACACCAGTGTGTATTTGTTACGTTACACCAGTGTGTATTTGTTGTTACATCAGCGTGTTTGTTGTGTTACACCAGCGTGTGTTTGTTGTGTTACACCAGCGTGTGTTTGTTGAGTTACACCAGTGTGCCTGTTTGTTGCGTTGCAAAAGTGTGTGTTGTTACACTAACATGTTTTTTGCCATGTGTACAGTATGTTGCTCTACATGAACACTTTGTTAATGTGTTAACTTCATTATCATCAATCTCATGCTAGTACCAAACTCAAGCTCACATTACTTTAACCTGTGTGTGTGTGTGTCTGCATGTGCGCATGTGTGTGCGCGTGTGTGCGTGTGTGTGTGTGCGTGCGTGTTTGGCTTATACAGGGTCCAGAATCAGGGAAGAGATCAGCAGTGCTGGCATTAAGTAGACTGCTAAGGGACGAATCTGGCTGAGGATGGCCGAGCTGGAGACGGAGTGTATCGCGTTAGGCCTGAACGCTCTGGCCTCGGAGTGTCTGTCTCCTGCTCTGGAGCCCCTGCGTGCCGAGTGTGTGACGCCGACACTGGCCATGCTGAACACACTTAGCTCAGAGGTTGCAGAGCCAACCGCCATGCTGCCATGTGTAAAGAGCGACCCAGACTTGGAGCTGGTACCGATCCGCACCGTGGACGTGACCCAAATCCAGCCGCTGAGCACTGCGGAGCTGGGATCGGAACACGTCCGGATGGAGATCAGTGGCCTGGAGTACATCAAGTCGGACCTGCACTCGTTCCACGGCGCCGAGTTGGACTCTTATAAGCCGAGTTATGATGCCTTTGACTACGTGTCGCATGACAACCTGGACTACATCAAGTCGGATCAGAGTTCCGACCTGCAGTGTTACTATGCAATGGAACTTGAGGCCAGCCGGTACGAATACGACTCGACGCTCGCATCCGAGAAGTCTGAGACATCGGATACAGCGGAGTCAAACATTCTCGAGTCAATCCGAATGGCGGAGCTCCGCACTGAGCTCAATAAGCTCCGCCCTGATGCTGTTATCGAATTTTCGTCCGCTCACATGTACGACATGCAGTCTGCAAATGCAAACACAAATGCCACAAACCCAGACACTGCGAAAGCAAAAACTCAACCACGCAAACCTCGCAACCTGACGGGCGAAAAGCCATTCTCCTGCACGCAATGCGGAAAGAACTTCAGCACTCTGGGAAACCTGAAGACGCACCAGCGCATCCACACAGGTGAGAGGCCGTACTCCTGCTCGCAGTGTGGCAAAAGCTTCGGCCAAGCGGGCAACCTGAAGCGGCACCAACTGATACACACGGGCCAGAAGCCCTACAACTGTAACTTCTGCCCCAAAGGCTTCACCAAGGCAGATGACCTGCGCTCGCACCAGCGCATCCACACGGGCGAGAAGCCGTTCACCTGCGACGAGTGCGGAAAGGCCTTTTTTCACTCCAAGGAACTCAAGACACACCGCCTGGTACACACTGGCGAGCGTCCGTTCTCCTGCCAGCACTGTGGCAAGGCGTTCACGAAGGAGGTGAGCTTCCGCAACCATCAGCAGAGCCACACAGGTGAGAAGCCATACCAGTGTGTGTATTGTGGAAAGAGCTTTGGGAACTCGGGCGTGCTCAAGACTCATGAAAAGATCCACACTGGGGAGAAGCCGTTTCAGTGCACGCAGTGCGGCAAGAGCTTCGGCCGCCTCGGACACTTAAAGGCGCACCAGCAGATCCACACGGGTGAGAAGCCGTACTCGTGCTCGCAGTGCAGCAAGTGCTTCAGCCAGTCGGGCCACCTCAAAGCACACGAACAGATCCACAAACGAGAGAAAGCGCAATAACGAAGAACGAGTGCAGCTAAAACGTAATGGAGCACAGGAGATGAAACAAAATGTTAATGTCTGTAATAATGATACTATATATATAGATATCACATATAAAATTATTTAATTTACTTATTTATGAGTGATGGTTTGATCCATCATATTATTGTCAGTCAGCCTCAGAGGGTGGGATTAGTGACAGAGTCAGGTATGAGTACGTACTGAATATGTTTACTTTATTCAGTAGTGGTCAGACCAGTAGCCCCAGTATGAGGAAGGAGATCAGACTATCAGTGTTTTATTTGTAGTTGCCCAGTGGACCAGACTGGTGGAAGTCACCGAGGTGTTTTATCCCCTGTCCAGCCAGAAGAGGAAAGAAAACCCTGTTAAGCATTTTTATTTGTTTTGTTTGCGGGCGGCTGTGGATCAGGTGGTAGAGCGGGTTGTCCACTAATCGTAGGGTTGGGGGTTCGATTCCCGGCCCACACGACTTCACATGACTCCACATGCCGAAGTGTCCTTGGGCAAGACACTGAACCCCTAGTTGCTCCCGATGGCAGGCTAGTGCCTTGCATGGCACCATTGGTGTGTGTGAGCGTGTGTGTGAATGGGAGAATGAGACACAGTGTAAAATGCTTTGGATAAAAGTGCTATATAAGTGCAGCCCATTTACGTAATACTCCAGTTGGTTCATGCGGTTCTTGGTGCTGTGAACCACCTCAATGCCGTAACTGTAGCTTGCTACTCATTCCCAAATCCTGGCACTTGTGGACATGGTCTGGTCCTCCAAAGGTCCTGCTTCCAGTTACCTAGATTCCTTCTGTTTAAACACAAAGTGTTAAGCAGAACTGAAAACATGGCCAGACTTGTAGAACAGAACTTGTTCTGTGTGTTGTATATGCTGTAGAAAACAGCATTGCTCATAGCTAAAATGTTATCTACAGATTGACTGTCATTTTACCAAAGACACAAACACACTATACTACAGCAGAGGCGTAAATTCCCCAAGCATTCCAGGACTTGCTCATTACCTCTGTGGGGTAATGGTACATCCCTATGCACATCCCTCATCAGTATTAATGCCTAGTTAATTAGGTTCCTGTGGAACCATGGGCACATTGGAGCTCTCACTCTGTTAGTGGGCTAATGAATAGATTCTTGGTTTGTCCACTTAATCAAGTCCATTTTACATCTGTTAAAATCTAGCATGGCATTTATACAGGAACTGATCTCTGACTGGTTCCTTTCGTATTGTGGGTGGATGGAGTTCTGTGCTGATGTGAAGTTTTGTTGAGGGCACAAACGTGACGGTAGTTAATTTCCTCTGTCGACTTCTCAGGCTGTTGAAATGACCACAATGCACATTTCCAGGACCAAAATATTCAGTCCCAGCACATGGTGTTCACCATCAAGGTTTCAGAACCAAAGGGAATCCGTCACTAGGGAACCTTGTAGTTCTATAACAAACCTTCTTGATAGTAGGTCAAGTGGAACTCGGAACCAGACTTTCTTTGCACTGAGCCTAATGCAGTAACATTAGCTGATGATAGTATTGCTATATTAGCAAATCTTAACCCGCCAACATTACTGTGAATGAACTGATGTTAATATGAACAGGGGCTCTGAGGTGCAGGAGATCATCAGGTTCAGAGATACAATACTACTCTTCAATACGCCAGTTATAATCACTGATCCCACCCCATGAGAATGATTGACAGATGAGAAATAAAGACATTCATAAACAAAAAGTAACCTCACTTATGAAAGACTTACAGATGAACATTAATATATTGATTTTGTCTTCTATGCTCCATTGTACACACCTCTCAAAGTATTACCTTTTTTTTTTTTTTTTTAAGTCCACATATAAATATATATATATATATATAATTATATACATTTTCATACCTGTTTGTGACTGATTTGCTATTATGCAAGTGTCTTTCTTTATTATGTTGGGGGAGGGGGGTCTGGTAGAAATGTTTCGTATCTGTTTTATCTGTTTATATCTGTTTTAGTGACGATTTCTTTTCGTACTCACCGTGTACACGTTTATCAAGAAACCATGTAATTCTTTAAATCATGTACTGGAACGAGTTATTAAAGAAACTAATGAAAATGGCAGTTTTCTTTTTTAGCCTTTTTTTTTTGGCAATTACATTAAATTAGAAAATCACATAAGAGTGAGCATGGCTGTGGGGATTTGTGCTCGTTCAGCCACAAGAGCATTAATTCAATTCAGTTTTATTTATTTAGTGCTTTTAACAATGGACACTATCAAAAAGTAGCTTTACAGAAATCTGGATAAAACATTCTTATTTAAATTGATCACTAATGAGCAGCCAGAGGCGATAAATGCTCAGGTGTATAAATGAGATAAATGTAAGTGGCTCTGGATAAGGGCGTCTACCAAATGCGTTGTAAGGACTCTAGCAGCTGCATTCTGGACTAACTGGAGTTTGTTTATGCTCCTACTGGAACATCCAGACAGTAAGGCATTACAGTAATCTAGTCTAGAGGTGACGAAAGCATGAACTAGTATTTCCGCATCATGTAGTGACAATATGTTTCTTATCTTAGAAATATTTCTGAGATGAAAGAAGGCTATCCTAGTAATATTATCTACATGAGCATCAGATGATAGACTGGAGTCAATAATCACTCCAAGGTCTTTAACTGCTGCACATGATGACACAGAAAGAACATCCAGAGTTACTGTGAGATCAGAAAGATTACTTCTAGCTACACGCGGTCCTAGTACAAGTTCTTCTGTCTTATCAGAATTAAGTAAGAGGAAGTTAATAATCATCCAACGTCTAATGTCCTTTACACAATCCTCAACTTTACTAACCTGCTGTCTGTCCTCTGCAAATGAGAGCAGGACTTCCCGAGTGAGATGAATACCATCCTGTCCTAACAGGCCAGCCTTGCCCTCAAAGCTATTGCAATTATCTATCAAGTCCACATTGTTTTCGAAGCAGCACCTGGACATCCAGCAGTTCAGTGACCATAACCTGCTGTAAGCTACATCACCAGCTGCACTGGCAGATGTTTTTGCCAGATGTTTTTGTACCAGTGTGATACCTTACTGAAGTTTGTATTAAATGTTTTCGTTAAATAATAAAGATTTGTATCAGACTTGGATTCCGGTTGTGACTAAATTAACCTAACACTAGGTGGAGCCACTGATTTACAGAAGAAACATGGAGGAAGTTTTATTTGTATAAATAAAAGAAATCGGGTTGTATTATATCCTAAAATATTATAGAAACAAATATATTTGAAATACTCTTAGTTTACTGTATTGAAAACCTTCAGATGAAATCATCCTATGGAATGTGTTTTGTTTTGATGTTATTAACGTAATTAAAATCTGGATGTAATGTTTTTTCTGTGATCCACGGAGTTATTTAACAATAATCAGCTCTTCATTACTCACTCAACTAGGTACATTATTATTCAATGCTAATTTAAGTTTTATTTAATGATATTTATTTTATTTAATAGATAATGAATTTTTGTTTAAACATACAGGAGGAGTGTGTTTCATTCTGCAGAAGTTGCTTTTAAGATATTTATAATAGTTCAGTAATTTTATTTAATGTTTTTTTTCTGTCTTGTTTAACACTTCCCATTCACATGCTAATTATATTTTATCTTATTTACTTCTTTACTAAATGTAGGTTAGATGTGTTATATTTATTTTATTTTAATTCACTCAATTATTATAATTAATATTATTATTTTAGCATATTTATATTATATATTTATTATTATATTTATTGAACTAATAGTAATTGAAATTTTTTTGACCATGGAATTTTTTGTATTTATATCTTTGTGTGTGTGTGTGTGTGTGTGTGTGTGTGTGTGTGTGTGTGTGTATGTGTGTGTGTGTATTTATCTGTGTGTATGTGTATGTATTTATCTGTGTGTGTGTGTGTATGTATTTATATCTGTGTGTGTATTTATATCTCTGTATGTGTGTGTGTATTGGTGTGTGTATTTATATCTGTGTGTATGTGTGTGTGTATTTATCTCTGTGTGTGTGTGTGTGTGTGTGTGTATGTATTTATATCTGTGTGTGTATTTATATCTCTCTCTGTGTGTGTTTATATCTGTGTGTATTTGTGTGTGTGTTTATTTATCCCTGTATGTATTTATATCTGTGTGTGTATGTGTGTGTGTGTATTTATCTGTGTGTGTGTGCGTGTGTGTATGTGTATTTATCTGTGTGTGTGTGTGTGTGTGTGTATCTGTGTGTGTGTGTGCGTGTGTGTGTATGTGTATTTATCTGTGTGTGTGTGTGTGTGTGTGTGTGTGTGTGTGTGTGTGTGTGAATGAGACACAGGACACGGTGAGGTGAGTTGCAGTGAGTTGCAGTGTTTATTCAGCTCAGATCGTGTGGTGTTTCTCGCGGGCACACGAGGGCGCTCTGGAGCTCTGTGTCTGAATCCCAGCTTCATTTTTTAAGGATGGTTGATTGTGAAGAGGAGATCACCTTCCCGTCCACCACCTCCTCCACCACTGTGATCACCTTAGTCCTCGAAGTGCTGCTGGATGTTGTCTTCGTACTGCTGTAATTATAATTATTTATTAGCACAGTATTTTTACAGTATTTATCATTTATTAAAGTTTTATGCTAAAGTCACTTTTACACACTTCATCTGAATCACACTGTAATAATCCACAGAGTAAAATTAATCCTGATTGATCAGAGAGACCAGCTATTATTTTTACTGAAAAATACATATCACAACATTTTTAGCAATATTTCATAATTTTTATTTGTTTAATTATTAGAAAACTCTAAATTATATGTGTTGACCTTCATTTTTTGGGTGAAATGATGTTAAAATGTTGTTATATAGTTTATAGACCTAGAGAACATGTGCTAATTAGCCGATTTACACATAGTTTTGTTCATATGCTAACTATGCAACACTCGACAAACGTTATATCTGTAGCTCATAAAAACTCACCTGGAGGCTTCTCCGTCCAGCAGTCTCCTGTACTCGGCGATCTCCATCTCCAGTCTGGTCTTGATGTCCAGCAGCATCTGATACTCCTGAGACTGGCGAGCGAGATCAGCACGAAGCTGCTGCAGTTGCTCCTCCAGACTCGTCACCTGAAAACATATTCAAATCTAATTTAATCCTCGAGAAGTGTTGAAGTGTTAACATTAAATAATGAACAGCTCAGTAACGCTCACCTGTGTTTGGTATGCAGACAGACGCATGGAGTAACGTGACCTGGTTTCACTCAGCGTGCTTTCCAACGACGCTTTCTGTGACAAACATCCAGAAAAATCGCACAGAAAAACATTAGAGTGGGTAATGGAATAAAATGTAAAGTTCTTCAAGTTTTAATGTCATACGTTAACTGCTAATTCACACATTAGCTAGCAGGCTACAGTAGTGAAGACATGCGTGATGATGTTCCTCACCATGGACATCTGGGACTGCAGCTCGATCTCCAGAGCCTGCAGACGGGATTTTAGGCTCTTGATTTCACTTTGAGACGTCTGCAGGGTCTCAGTTTGAGTGACCACCTCGTGTTTCAGAGTCTCTGTCTACAAAAAAACAACATTAAGATCAAATTTTATATCAGCGTTGGTAGTAATTACCCAGGATGCATCACAAGCAGCAAAGACCATCATAATGTTCCCTTTTGGGAATGGAAAAATGTTTTATGAGAACATTTAAATTAACAGCAGCGTCCTCTGATGGGCAAATTTAGACAAATAGATAGAGAGATAGATACACTATATAACCAAAAGTTTGTGGACACCTAGTAGATATGGTGCTTGTAGAAAAATTTGACCATTAAGACACTATTTCTGCTCTCATTGGTTGTGTAGAGTAAATTGTCCACTAGTGGGCGCTGCTATGTTCTGTTCTAGATTTGTTTATGTTGTTAACATGTTGTAAAAAATAAAGACAGTCAACTGTTATGAAAATGTTTGTTTGTGTGTGTGTGTGTGTGTGTGTGTGTGTGTGAGAGAGAGAGAGAGAGAGAGAGAGAGAGATTTTGTGTTGAAAATGACAGGTTGTGTTATTGTACCCTTCACAGGACTGGGATCTGCTGCTTCATCCTGAACCTGAACCCAGGTTTTATATCATATAACCAGAACACACTTTGAGGGAGAGGTGAGACGTACAGTTCTCCATGTAACCTGAGATTCAGGACTTTCCCTTCATTTTAATCAGATCTGAAGTAACTAGTCACTTTCTACTTGAGTCTTCTCATCGAGTTCTTTATTACTCTTTAATACTCACGTCATTATTAACATTATTACTGTTAATGTTACTGAGTAATTATTTGTTATAAGTAGTTTTACTTGTACTTGAGTGAAACTTTCAGCTACTCTACCCACATCTGGTGATCAGCTCACCTTGGATTTGAACCAGGCTTCCAGCTCTCTCTTGTTTTTCTCAGTGACTGTTTCGTATTGTTCACGAATTTCTGCCAGGACTTTAGTGAGGTCTGCTTGAGGCACGGCGTCGACCTCCACGTTCACCTGCCCACCCATATGCTGACGCGCCAGCGACATCTCCTACAACAGAAAACACACAAACCACTGCTTAACAGGGGGATAAGAATATGTTCCTAAATTAAAGTTAGTAAAGTAGTTTTTTAAGTTTGAGACCCTGCCACTGAGGAACTCCCCCCCCCCCCCCCCCAATTGTGTAAATAAAATCAGTGTTTTATTATAATCACCTCATCAAGATAAAACAATTTAATTAAAAGAAAGGCTAGTAATGAGGTCAAATGATCAAGTTTCAAGCTCTTTCTGACACAAATACTAAATAAATAGCGTGTTAAGAACCATTAATGGTTGCTAGGTAGCGGTGTTAAAGGTCTTGACCTAAAGCATGCACACGTTGGTTGCAGGTGATGTTTTGACTTGTAGCTCCTTTGACTTGACTGTACTGTTAATTTGTTCTTGGGAGCACAACTCACCTCCTCATGGTTCTTTTTGAGGAAGGCGAGTTCCTCCTTCAGGCCTTCCAGCTGCAGCGCCAGGTCCTGCTTGGACAATTTGAGATCGTCCAGCAGCCGCTTCATCCCGGCGATGTCACCTTCCACCGTGTGACGCATCATCAACTCGTGCTCGAACCTCATTAAAGCACAAATTAGCGCACCACGTTATGGCGAGAACAAAAGAGACAATGGATCAAATTTAAACAAAATTATTCAAGAAACTCTCAGTCCTTCTGTGTAAAACTGAATTTGTGGGCGGAGCTACGTATGAACTTGGACTGTTATGTCACTAATTCACCATTTGCAAAGGACAACAATGTGGAGATATATTTTTTTTTCTATAGCAACTGTGTGCTAAGCTACATTTCTAGCTCACTAAATTAGGTAACATTTGTGATGCTGGTCGTCATGGTGATGTTCAAATACATCCAAATACAGAAAATGAGCATGTAAATTGAGTATTGTACTTAAAAATAACTGACTAACGTGAACTAGTTTACTAGCTATCAACTAACTGGTTAGCTAATGTAGCGATACCTGGTTTTCAGGTATAGGATGATGAGGCCATTTCCTGATTTACATTTTCAAACTTATACGTTTCTGAGGGCAAATGCATTAACTATTTTTATTCATTTCTTGGTTGTAACAACATTTAATTATTAATTACTGGCATCAACATAACTTTAAATGATATATTCAGGAGGAACAACATTAAGCAACATTTTCCTCCATACACTCACTTAATCCTGAAGTCCTCTGAGGCCAGGCGTGAGTTCTCCATGCTGAGGAGCACTCCTCCCTTCAGATGGATAGCCGCGTAGATCTACAACATATTAGCAGTGGAAATAGTTTTATTTCTGCTAATCAGTGTGTACACATTTGATGCTAATTGTAATTACAGTGCTATTTTAATATTTTCTCAATAATTGGGCAGAACATCTGAGGTACGTAAATGATGGTTCTGTCTCGTTTCCACTCTCACTGTGTGTTTACACTGCTGAGGAATCCAGCCACCAGCTACCAAAAGTTCAGATAGCGGTCGATGCTAAGTGGAATTAGATGTTGGGAGATTATTTTGAGAAGTTATTTACCAACACATCTGAGGTCAATTTTAATGTTCTGGATTGTTCTGTCTCTACACTGTATAAATGTCTTGTTTCCTGAACAATCCAGATAACAGATTGGTTAGCAGTTGATGCTAAATCTGGTCTTTTCTCAGTAATTATCCAACACATCTGTGGTGAATGTTGATGTTCCAGACGGTTCTGTCTCATTTCATGGTCACTGTGTCTTCACACTGTCTGCATATAGGACTTGATAAATATAAAAATGCCTCTGTAATTACCTAGCTCATGCTTCATATTTCCCAGTTACCTAGCAACAGTGTTCTCACGGTGTTAACCACCTGAATGTTTGAATGATTGAGACTTTCTGGAACATGTGAGATTCAGAATGAGATTCAGAAGGAGATCTAAATAAATTAATGTTCCTGTCACAGGGATGATTTAGCATTAAAACTGTGACCACAGGACAGAACAGCATTAAGTACTGAACTCTACTGGAGCTGTGATGGAAGATACCTTGTTCTGCAGGTCACTGATGGTGGCGAAGTAGGCGGAGTAGTCTCGGGCCTTGGGTGATGCTTTGCTGTCTAGGAACTGGCGGATCTTGAGCTCCAGTTCAGCGTTGGCCTTCTCCAGAATGTGTACCTTTGCCAGGTAGGCGGCCAGACGGTCATTCAGGTTCTGCATCGTCAGCTTCTCGTTTCCGATGACTGCAGAGTCATCTGAGCCCATGGAGCTGTAAGAGACCTGCATGAAACTGACAGGTGCGGCGGAGATCCGCACATCCGAACTTCCCGCTCCTCCGTAAACGCTGATGGCACGAGAAGAACTTGAGACTCGGCTCGACCTGGAGGATCTACCGGCCATAGAGGTGCTGGAGAAGTAACTTGCCATGTTGCAGTACTTTCGCTTGAAGCTTGCCGTGTGACGATTCGATTCGAAGCAGTGGCTGAGGGAATAAATGTCTCGAGACTCCTTTTTATACTCTGGCTTAGCCGTGGAACTTGATGTCCAGGAATGTCATCCATGTCCTTTTAAAAACAACATTATTAACGTGACACAGGTAAATCCAGTCAGACATAAATGATACACATTTTTACTCAACACACACGCAATCAGTGTCAGTCACACACTGTCCACACCCAGCAACACCTCGCTAAATTATATAAAGTGATTATAACTGCAGATGGAAATGGCATCAAGGTGATGTTTATCTCTACAGGAATGCTGTCACACACTTTATTATCTTACCTTCTTTATGAGAATGTATGTGACCTCGCGAGATCTCTTCTCACACACACATTATGCTCAAGTTCTTCTGCTGCTCTTTCTCTTCGCAGTGACGCATCATAGATTTTATTATTTATTTCAGTTTTTACTTCTTCTCTCTTTTCATGTGTGTGATTGTGGAAAGCTCATTAATTCTCTGAGCTGAGAAGATCCAGAGAACGGTATGAGGAAAGCTTTTATCCACTGATCCGAACTCCTGCTGACTGAATTAGCAAATGATTCTCCGTCTGATGCCTAAACATAAACACTTTGAGCTTTTATTCAGTTTTAATTAGTTATTCAGATGGGTATGGGATTTTGGAAAATTTGGCAACCTGCTACTGATGAAATGTGAACAGAAGTGCTCAGAGGAGACACGTGATCGTACCTGGTGTGAACAGATCACCTGAAATGGCCCTAGTACCCAGTCCGAACAGGGTCTCCAAGCTGTTTAGCTGTTGTAATGTTTTCACCAAGTTTACAATCTCACCCACACACACACACAAACACACACACAAACACACACACACACACACACACACACACACACACACACACACACACACACACACACACACACACACACACACACACACACACACACACACATTTAATTATATTGACGGTGATTTAGATACAACCATAATTATAGTGTCTTACATTTTTATTATTATTATTATTAAAAAAATTTTTTTTTACATATAAGGCATGAAATTGAATGTTAAGGCTGCAGCTGCATGGGCGTGGCTGTGTGGGGAGCAGCATTAAGGTGTGTAAATTCCACAGCGACAACTTTATTGTTCACTCACCACCTGCAGCTCTCTCTCTCTCTCTCTCTCTCTCTCTCTCTCTCTCTCACACACACACATACACACAGACACACACACATACCCACACACACACACTCACACACACACACACACACACACACACACACACACACACACACAGCAACAGATATGTAGCTACCATGTTTTATAAAGATTAAACCCATTAAAGCTGGTCTCACTTCTGCTTCAGCTTCAACTCCGTCTGCAAGAGCATCCTCATGTCTGTGTTTCCTTCTGGTTCTCTGTTTTAGTTATGATGTCATAGCTAGTCTCACCCGAGTTCTCTCTCTCTCTCTATTTCCCACATGTGCTATAATTATAAACAGTGATTCTGTTCTTTATTTCAGTGTAATTATCCTTAATAATCATCATTTATACAATTAGCAAATGAATTAGCACTTACACTTAGTTTAATGGAAAAACACTGGAATATGAAAACAAGCTTGGATCTTAAACGCAGTGAAGAAGTGCAGGGATTATATTTACCCTCACACATCCTGCTCTAACGTAACCTTCATTTCTCTTTTTTAACAGTTTCATTATTTATATTTGTTATTTGTGCAGAGACAGAGGGAGGGTCATGGTTACTTGTCCATCAGTGCATTAAATCCAGTAGATCACAATGCTCTGTTATTAAAGCTGAATATTTCCTGAATGTGTTTGTCAGTGTAATGATGCTTTCACTCTTGGATCAATTATAGAATGAATCAACACACCCTCTGCTACAACTCCAACAATAACAGAAGCAGTTTTTGCATTTCACACATACCCATATCACCCCCCCCCCCCCCCCCCCCACACACCCAGTTCCTATGAACTGTTTGCTCTGTAGAGCCCATGTGTCAACACACACACACACACACACACACACACACACACACACAAACACACACACACACACAAACACACACACACACACACACACACACACACACATTTTTACAGAGGGTGGATCGTTAAAAAGTGTTACGATTAAATCTGCTTTAACTGATAACTCAAAACAAAAACCTGAAAGCTGCAGAATCCGTGTATCATTCGTTCTTTTCAAATTCAATTAAGAATTCAAATTCAGAAAGTCGATAAAGGACTTGATATGTCATTATTCATTTACAAGTACAATATTTAAAAAACAAATAACAACTTCTTTTTCGTATTTTTGATTTTATGCTCAAGTTAAAAAATAATAAATGAGAAAAACTCCTACAGCCCGAAACTGGCCTGACCCGGACGCAGCTAGCTGTGAACTTAGTAGCACGTTATTGCCCTCACAGCGCTGACAGTCACGCCGATGATCATGCTAACGATAAACGCTAACGATAAACGCTAATAATCACGCTGACGATCACGCTAACGATAAACGCTAACAATCACGCCGACGATCATGCCGACGATCACGCTAACGATAAACGCTGACAATCACTCTGATGATCACGCCGACGATCACGCTGACGATAAACACTAACAATCACTCTGACGATCATTCTGACGATCACACCAACGATCACGCGCTGACAATCACTCTGACGATCACTCTGACGATCACGCTGACGATCACGCCAACGATAAACGCTAACGATCACTCTGACGATCACGCCGATGATCACTCTGACGATCACGCGCTGACGATCACTCTGACGATCACAGATAGTTTTGTGTTGTTTAGAGGGAACAAACACGTAACTCTGAAAGAAGACAACATCTGTACAGGATCTTTCAGATACTGCAGATTCAAACACACACACACACACACACACACACACACACACACACACAGACGCACACACACTTAAGGCCAATTCACTCTGCAGCGACAGACACTCCGGCAGGTTTTGTCGGATCAGTATGTTACCCTTGTTGGTTTTGTTGGCTTGTGGAAGGGACGTACTGTGATCTGGTGATGGTTCTCCTCGGTCGGTGTCTGTCAGTGCAGCGTGAACTGGGTTTATGTGTGAAAATGCTGGGATTTGCTGAGAAGATCAGATGTGTAATTGTATTGAACCCGTGCATTAGGTCTTAAAGTGACAACAGTCTAATATACCTCTTCATGTCCAAGCAAAAAATAAATAAATAAAATAAAGATAAAATCATTCTCTGCTCTTTACTGAGTGGCTCTTGTTCAGCATGCATCATCATGTCTGTTCTGTCCCACTGTCTAATTCCACTGTCTAATTCCACTGTCTAATTCCACTGTCTAATTCCACTGTCTAATTCCACTGTCTAATTCCACTGTCTAATCTGTTCAATTACACCATCAATTCCAATGTTCTGATAAATATCCTCAACTCTGTTTAACTTGAAAAATAAGTCTTAAAGGTCCATGTCCCCAGTCTTTAATTCACTGATGATGGCACAATGGCTCTGTTTCCTGCGCTGGACGGTCACTTCAGTCTTATTGACCTCACAGCAGGGGCATTATGAGTTGCACGGTGAGAACATCAGTGCGGCGTGCTCACCTAATCCACCAGTAACACCCAACCCTTCTCGCTCTTCCAGTCGGTGCAGCTGCGGGTTCTGTGACTGGTTCTTCTGCAGTTCCCAGAGCTACTATGCAAAAACTTTCCAAAGGTTTTTCCAAACAAGACTGAATATGCTACACCTAGTAGACTATTTTAGCATCGCAGTACAATAACATATAAAACAATGACCTCTTTATTAAAATTACTGGGAACTACTTTCTTGCAACTCTGGCCATAACCACAAACCTCAGATGATTTAACATTACAACAGGATTACCTGCTTTCAGTGCGTTAGTCGTTTATGTTGTGGCTAAGCGAGAGAAATCAAACTGCAGCATGCATGCTAACATATAATGTGCAGGAACAGGATACTCGCTAATATCAAATGTGCACAACTGCTTTAGTTTTTATAAATAGTTTTTTTAATTATTTTTTTTTATAAATATTTAGGAGTGTTTTCATTGCTGAACTTCTGGATGGCAAGTTGGAGACAAGCAAAACATGATGAAGGTTTTTCTGAGTTTGAGGCTTCTGTTCTGGATATTGTCAGTAAAGTTAAAGATGGCCTCGGACAAGAGGACACACTGCTCCTGACTGATGGCCAACGAGAGGAAGTGCTGGATAACTGAACATTTTGAATAGTTTATTATAGTTGTATTTTCAACAGGAACAGGAACATTATATATATATATATATATATATATATATATATATATATATATATATATATATATATATATATATATCTATCTATCTATCTATCTCAGAAACAAATCCCTGTTATCTTCCACATGACAGGACGAGTGTTGTCAACCCAACAACCATCTAGTGTTGAGATCACCACCCTACCTTCTTGAGCCATGATGTCTCATGTTTATGTTTTATAAATTATTTACTGTACAGGATCAGCATATTGGAAACAGAACGCATGGAAAGTATTTGCTGTTGCTCCTGCAGCCACGAGAAACTAAATGCAGGAGACTGAGGTACAGAAACTGCTGCATTTCATTATAAATAAAATTCATTACAACTTCATGCACAGTCGATGAGAAGATACTTGCCTCCAAGATGTTCTGGACACAATTGAAGAGGTTGTTGTGGCAGCAAACTCATGGATTTATTCCAGTCGCAGGACAACAGTGTCCCTGACTGATGTCCAAGCAGCAGCAGACAGAGATGCCTTTGCCTGTATTGTCTGTGGAGGTTTGTATCATTTTTATATTTGATTCTTCAAAAGATTCTTTTAAAATCTTAACAAATTGTGTAAAATCATCAAGCAATAACTGAAAACTGCCGACCATTTTCTGAAATATGAAAAAAAGAGAACAATTTGGTTGTGCTAATCTAAACATTAGGAGGTTCCGGCAGCTTGTCGGCGGCTTGGCAGTTAAGGCTCTGGGATACTGGTCATATATTTATAGTAAGAAATCTAAGCAAAGTAACAGATTTATTAAACTGGGAGACAAGGTTCGTATTTAGGATTCTATGGGATTATATGGGAAGTGTCATGATTTCCCCTTTAGCTAGCACGCTTTGAGAGCCGGAGGGCGCACACATGCACGAGCAAGGTGTGTGAGCGCCCGCTCTTCGAATGTGGACAACCATAACATTGTTTACTGTGGACACATGCGTTTGTTTTGTTTCTGTTCAGTCTCCTCCCTGTTCTGTTATTGGTTGTTGTTTGGGGTGTAGCTTATTGTTTTCATCTGCCAGCGCTTAGCACTGGTTATGTTCGGGACTGACTATGCATCTGTTTCACGTTTTGGATTAACTGCCTGTCTCCTTTAATAAAAGCTCTTAACAGCAATTGCTTCAATATCCTACTCCCTTACGTCTTGCGACGTGACAGGAAGCTGCATGTACATGGAGATAAATGATCTGAACGATGTGACTTAGTGAGTGGTGCACAGACGTGCTGGGTGAGATCTGGGTGGGAACAGAGCTATACGCCATGTTCATGGTCTCCACTGCAGTGTCCATGTTTGTCTTCATGTCTTTGACCTGCCAACCCTGAAGAGGAATAATGTGTTTGATTGCAGGGCGGGGCAGGGCGGGGCAGGGCAGGGCAGGGCAGGGTGGGGCAGGGCGGGGCAGGCACCATGGGAGACAAGCTTGTAAACAGCTAATCCATTCCTCCCTAAAATGAAGTGATGTTTGTAATCTTTGCCTTTGCTTAAAATATTAAAATAGCCCAGGAATAAACAGCTGAATATCATCGATGTAGTGGTAATATAATTGAAAACATAATTGTTCATATTCATTAGGAATAAAACAAGGCATATAAATAGTTTCATAGAGGAAATAATAATTTGATCAGTTCCTATAGTATGCATGCAGGTTTGAATGGAGTGTTAGTGAGTTGAATTGGTCATGTTTTATACTGAGATGTTCTTATATCAGCGTTATTCACAGCACTAGTTAACACAAACAAACTCTAACCATCAGCTTTAATAAGGAATTATAGTAACTTATGTCTTAATTAATATGGTTGTAGTGGTTAATTGGTAAAATCCATAATTACACAATTAGTAATGTACTGTAATATACAGTACTTTATAATAATTTATTACCTCATTTTTCACTACAGATGAATTACACGTGTATTGTTTTTTGAAGTTGATGGTTTGTGTGAAAAAATAAAATCAAAGTAGGGTCATGATTGAAAGGTTATGTTTATTTCTCAACTGAAACATTTAGTGAACATTTTTTAAAAATTGTTGTTAGTCAATAGTTGTGGTGGTGGAGGAGACCTTCTCATTAACCTGCTCTTCATTCTTGGGTCTGGGTCTGGGTCTGGTAGCTTGGTCAACCGGAGGTCTAAGTCCAGTAGCAGATTTAATTGGGACTGCAGGTGTGGTAGCACCTGCTTCTGGAGGTACGGGCCCGGAAGCAGATTCAATTGGGACTGGGAGCAGCTTCAGTTGGAACTTCAGGTGTGGTAGCACCTGCTTCTGGAGGTGCGGGTCTGAGAGCAGAGGCAATCTTGGGTCCAGACTTGGTAACACATGTCTCTCCAGTAATGAGTAAAGTGCTGGTGAAATACAGGCAGATAATAATAATGACGACAATAGATAATTTATTTTATATTAATAATTAATTTATAGATTGAGAATTAATTCATTGTCTTATCTATACAAGCTAAGAATATCTGTGAAAGTTCAGAGACACAGAAGATGGACCAGAAGAGGGATTTACTTTGATTTCTATGGATTTTATTTACCTTCCGCTGGCCCCTACATCCAGCAGTCTCCGGTACTCTGCGATCTCCAGCTCCAGTCTGGACTTGATGTCCAGCAACATCCGATAATCAACACCTTGACGCTCCAGATCAGCGCGAAGCTGCAGCAGCTGTTCCTCCAAACTTGTCACCTGAGTTTGGAAAACATACAAATTAATTACTTATTTGATCCACATTACTGTACCATAGCATGTTTGTACGAGCCATCACTGGTACTATCCCTCCATCTAAGAGGAGCCTTAACTCCTCATGGGCATTACTTAAATGTAAAAGTCTTCCTATAATACTTATAGGATAATACTTATATATAATACTATAATACTAATAGATTAATACTTATATATAATACTATAATACTAATAGCAACAGCACACAAATCATTAATGCCTCCATTAGTGTTCCTCAAGCCTCACCTGCAGTTGGTATCCTGACAACTGCGCAGTGTATAAAGCCTGTGTTTCTGACAGTTTTACCCCCAAGGATGTTTTCTGTGGTGAGATGAAGTAGTAAGGATTTGGTTAATGTTTATGTTGTAAACACATATGCAATGGCTTTATATTTTCATGCAGTAGTGTACAATAAACAAACACTAAGTTAACATTTGCTATATTCTGAGGCCATATTTTAACCAGTCAATAGACCCCTGAGTGAGACACGTCACCCTGACCTCAGCTGTGCCTCCTGGATGCAGAAAAATGGAGGGAGACTATAATGAGTTTTAAGAGCATGCACAGTGGTGCTTGAAAGTTTGTGAACCCTTAAAAATTTTCTATGTCTTCATAAATGTGACCTAAAACTTCATCAACTTTTCACACAAGTCCTAAAAGTAGATAAAGAGAACCCAATTAAACAAATGAGACAAAAATATTATACTCGGTCATTTATTTATTGAGGGAAATGATCCAATATTACATATCTGTGAGGGGTAAAAGTATGTGCACCTTTGCTTTCAGTATGTGGTGTGAGCTCCTTGTGCATCAATAAGTGGGTTTCCTCACATGAACTGCTCGCTTCAGGTTCTTCCACAACATTTCTACTGGATTAAGGTCAGGATTTTGACTCGGCCTTTCCAAAACATTAACTTTATTCTTCTTTAACCGTTCTTTGGTAGAACATCTTGTGTGTTTAGGATCATTGTCTTTCTGCATGACCCACTTTCTCTTCAGATTCAGTTCATCACTGATGAACTGTTATTTTCCTTTAGAATTCACTGATGTAATTCAGTGATCACAATTCATTGTTCCATCAGTGAAGCGAGTTGTCCTGGTCCAGATGCAGCAAAACAGGTCCAAACCATGACACTACCACCACCATGTTTCACAGATGGGAGAAGTTTCTTATGCTGGAATGCAGTGTTTTCCTTTTCCAAACATAACTTCCATCTTCCATCCATCTTCTACCGCTTACTCCTTCCTCAGGGTCGCGGGGAACCTGGAGACTATCCCAGGGAGCATGGGGCACAAGGCGGGGTACACCCTGGACAGGGTGCCAGTCCATCGCAGGGCACAATCACATACACACTCACACACCCATTCATACACTACGGACACTTTAGACACGCCAATCAGCCTACCATGCATGTCTTTGGACTGGGGGAGGAAACCGGAGTACCCGGAGGAAACCCCGCAGCACGGGGAGAACATGCAAACTCCGCACACACATGGCCCCGGCGGGACTTGAATCCCGGACCCTGGAGGTGTGAGGTGAACGTGCTAACCACTAAGCCACCGTGTGCCCCCAAACATAACTCTTCTCACTTAAACCAAAAAATTCTTATTTTGGTCTCATCCATCTACAAAACATTTTTCCAGTAGTCTTCTGTCTCATCCACGTGATGTTTAACAAACTGCAGAGCGGCAGCAATGTTATTTTTAGAGAGCAGTGGCTTTCTCCTTGCAGCCCTGCCATGCACACCATTGTTGTTCAGTGTTCTCCTGATGGTGGACTCATGAACATTAACATTAGCCAACGAGAGAGAGGGCTTTAGATGGTTAAAAGTTCCCCTGGGTTCCTCTGTGACCTAGTGGACTATTACACATCTTGCTCTTGGAGAGATCTTTGTTGGTCTCCACTCTTGGGGAGGGGAACAATGGTGTTGAATTTCCTCCATTTCTACACAATCTGTCTGACTGTGGATTGGTGGAGTCCAGACTCTTTAGAGATGTTTTGTGACCCTTTTCAGCCTTATGAGCTTCAACAACTCTTTTTCTGAGGTCCTCAGAAATCTCCTTTGTTCGTACCATGATACACTTCCACAAACACGTGTTGTGAAGATCAGACTCTGATAGATCCCTGTTCTTTAAATAAAACAGGACGCTCACTCACTCACTCCTGATCGTCATCCCACTGACTTTAATTTCACCTTCACATTAACTGCTAATCCTAGAGGTGCACATACTTTTACCCCTCACAGATATGTAATATTGGATCATTTTCCTCAATAAATAAATGACAGAGTATAATATTTTTGTCTCATTTGTTTAACCAGGTTTGCTTTGTTTACTTTTAGGACTCGTGTGAAAATCTGATGATGTTTTAGGTCATATTTATGCAGAAATATAGACAATTCTAAAGGGCTGACCAACGTTTAAGCACCACTGTATGCTGTTGAATCAGATATCCTTACTAAGTTTCCAGTAGAAGATGGTTTTCAGGAGGCAGTTAGCAGTTAGGCAGTTCGTCTTTGCAGTCATCTCAAGTAAGTAGCTATCTATCATATAAGTGAATTTAATAGGTATAACTTGCTAGTTAGCTATCATAGTTAATGTACATTGCTTTAACAAACCTGTGTAGCTTGTATATATTTTTGGTAAATGCAGGCTAGACCACCACTTAGCATAATCTATCCATTGATAGGATGTCAAGCCACAAGAATCTTCTAGAATTACACCATTTAAAAGTATTAATTTAGCTGAATAATGCTCCCTCTCTTTTATTGTTAACGATAAGTGAATAACATTTTAAGTTATGTCAATCTGACTCCTAAATAAAATTTTTGATAGCTTCTTAAGTCAGATTATAACCAAGTAGCTTCAGGGTTATAGACTTCTCTGGTCTTTTTGCAAAAAGGATGTGCACAGAAGTGGTCTATACAGACAAATGCTGATAAGTAAACCTTACCACGGCCAGAACAGTCTGTAGCTCGTGTTCCAGGCCCTGCACTTTGGTTTTCTCTATACTCAGTGCTGTATTGGATGTTGCTGTGGTCTCTGTGCTGGTAGCAACCTCTTGTTTCAGGGTCTCCAACTGCCAATGCAAAAACAGAGTTATAGTTTAGTTACCATAATCAAAGGGATACTCTGTATAAGTTAGTCTCAGATGTCTACTGATCATGGACTCTTGAATGGGGCATTTTAATCCCAGCACTACCACAGAGACAGTTTTTGGCTCAGCTATGTGCTTGGATTAGATAAAAAATATATTTGCTAAAACCTGACATTCTTCTTTCAGTCCTATTATAATGAGAGTAGTTTGGTTTTGATTATTTGTATACCAGGAGGAACCCACCTTGCCCTTGAACCAGCCCTCGAGCTCTCTCCGGTTCTTGGCAGCGATGGTCTCGTAGTGATCACGGATGTCTTCCAGTACGCTGGAGAGAGCATGCTGTGGTGCGGCATCCACCTCCACATGAATCTGTCCGCTCATCTGGCTGTGTGTAGTCGCCATTTCCTTGGAATACATCAGAGTTGGAGGAGATGTTTGAACTGCTGTGCGCTTTAACTTACCAATGCAAGAAGTAATTTTCATAAATCCATAAATATCATTGATTGGCTTTTGTTCAATTCTGGCTCACAAGTGCTTGTAATTTGTGTAAATTTTTACAATAGCTTGTAAAATTTTAAATCTGTGACCTGTATCTTTCCTTTCTGTTTTAGATGTGAAAGGCATCAAACAATGACTTCTCCATTTAGTGTTTGGTCTACTTCAACCAATCCAAAACCACCAGTTTCTCTGACATAAGTGAATTTTGTTAGCTTGGAAAGATTCATCACCTCCTCATGGTTCTTCTTGAGGTAGACCTTCTCGTCATTCATTGTGCCAATCTGCAATGTGAGATCTTTCATGCTCAGGTAGATATCATCCAGCAGGCTCTTCAGCCCAGAGATATCGGCCTCAACAGACTCATGCAGAGCCAACTCATTCTCATACCTGTGTTAAGACATTGCATATGAATTCTTTTTTAAAATACCTCCATTTCCCCTCGTGTAATATAGCGACAATATGTTCTTCCCATGTGATATGAGGTCTTACTTAATCCTAAAGTTATCTACATCCAAGGTGGCATTGTCAATGTTGATATGGACTGCACCTTTTAACTGAATGGCATCAACAATCTGAAAACAATCAACCCAAAGACATAAAGTGAAGCCATGTGCAATGTACTTATGGCACAGAAGATGATAAAAAACATCCAAGGCAGCATTTCTAGGCCATTTGTTCACAATATGAAAACTAACATCATCTAAGAAGCTAAGAATAAATAAAGTACAAATACTTTCACCTGAAAAAAAAAACTAAAAAGTGATTTAAAAAGGAGTGTGAGCCATTAACAAGACTCATATATGCACTATACATTCTTTTTGCACTATAAAACCTAAGCTAACTGCAGCAAAATAGTTACATTTTAAATGATTTACATTAGCCTGGAGCTCATTGATGGTAGACAAGGAGTCAGAGTAGTCCTGTTCAGTAGGTAAAGTCCTGCTGTCCACAAACTGACTGATCTTCAACTCAAGCTCTGCATTGGCCTTTTCCAAGAAGCGCACCATCTTCAGGTAGGAGGCCAACCGTTCATTGAGGATCCTCATGGTGAACTTCTCATTGCCGATGTTTCCAACATCTGCTTCCCCAGCGGCACCCCCAAACCTAGCACTGCCTTTGTATGCTGCATCACCTCCAAACCAAGCACCACTTCCAAACCCACCACCAAAACCTGCACCAATACCTGAACCAATACCTGAAACAAGACCGGAACCAAGACCGGAACCAAGACCTAAAGCAGAGCCAAAGCCTCCACCAGTGATTGCTCTAGATGTTCTAATGGACAAGGGCTGAGAGGCTTGGGAGATGTGAATCCCGGAGCCTCCTGCACCACCATGGACACTTCCTGCCAGTAAGCTGCAGACCTGGCTTCCACTTCTGACACCGATGGGCAAGGATCTTGATCGAAAGCTACCATGTGTTGTGAGGGTGCTGGCCATGTTGATGGAGGCTTTTTGGTCTTACTCTGGATAGTGAGCGAAGACTAGATATTCAACAAACTTTTATACCCTGGCTTCAAACTGTAGCTAAACAGGTGAGGTTCCCATGAATTCACAAATTGCAATTTATGTAAATTAAATAAATAAAAAGCTGTTTTTGTAATGGGTTCATGCCTTTAAAGGTAGATTTTAAGATTATATGATTGACAGCTACTCTGCCAGGGGCATGTATGGTACCACCTCTCAGTTTTACATAGGTTTTTGCTCTATATTTATATGTTGACAAGATTGTTTCATCTTTCCGATGGAGATAGCTTTCTTGTTTAATAGTTTGAGAGAAGAGAAAGATCACTGCAATGCAAATATGTACATTTGCATCACTCTCCTATAACCTATGCCGATCTCACCTTCAAAATAGCAGTTAATATTGTGCAGAAATGCCATTTCTATTTCGTCTAGATAGATCTACTCAAAGTTTTGCATCTGCATAAGCCTTAATTACTTCCAATAACCTGTGAACATAGAGTATATTACGATTAACAACGGCCACAGATTTGTCTAATAAGCTCCAGATGCTTTACTGTATGTAGTTGGAAAGAGAGATGCCTAATAAAATGACAACTCAAGGCCTCTTGTTACTTACCTTAATGGCCTCTCTGCACTCGTGATCACGGCCTCTCTTTACCCACCTTCACGGCCTCTCTGCAGTCACCATCACTGCCTCTCTGCACTCACCATCACGGCCTCTCTTTACACACCTTCACGGCCTCTCTTTACCCACCTTCACGGCCTCTCTGCAGTCACCATCACGGCCTCTCTGCACTCGCCACTGAACCCCAAGGTGCTGCCAATGGCAGGCTAGCACCTTGCATGGTAGTGTGTGTGAATGGATGAATGAGAAACACTAGCACCATGAGTCTACAATATAATAATAATGAACATGAAAATTATTTATATAGCAACATTCATTTCTAATACAATTTTAACCATTCGTTTTCTACACCACTTATCCTGGTAAGGGTCGCAGTGACAGCATACGAAGTAGGACAGACCAGACCTCCCTTTCTCTAGTGACCGATTCCAGTTCCTCCTGGGGGATTCCCAGGTGTTCCCAGGCCTGCCGGGAGACATAATCCCTACACTCAGATACAAGTGCTGCACAAGTCCAGCTTGGAAAAAATGGATGCCTGCTGCAGCAACTCAAAAGGAAATCATTGCCAAGAGGAAAATGCCCTAATTAAAGGGAGAATGCCTTAGGTCCACCTCAGATCTAGGCTCCTGGGGTAGGCTACTCCCTGAAGTTTGGGACACTTGGACCTAAAATGCCCTAGTTTACCTCAGTAAAGACACCTGCCCTGTAGAACATGCAGATCCCGCTCCTGGCAGAGAGATGTGTACTACCCAACAGCATGGATTACTCTGGGGGTTCAGAAGAGAGCAAAGGGAAGGGACCATTTGCACAACATGCCATGCCACTGGATGTCGGAGACCCTCTGATTTCCAATTTCTTCACTCTCACAAGTGATTATCAAAATGAATGTCTATGTTATACAACTGTTCTAAGCACAATGGCAGATCCTTAAGTTCCTCCAACAGGTGCTGTTGAGAACTGGCCATCACTGCTCCAGAGAGGCTCACGTACTCTCAGCTGCCAGAGTGTGGAACTTAATGGCATAGTCTGCTACTGACCATGGAACTGCCTTGCTCCCACCAACGGCACTGTAAAATGTTCAGTGGAGGTTGTCCACAAACTCATCAAAGGAGGAGCACAGTGTCGACTGCTGTTCCCAAGCTGGAAACGTGAGAGCTCTAGCCATGAGTAAAAAGATCACATGAGTGACCTTGGAGTGCTTGGGAGGAAAACAGGAGAGCTGTAGCTTGAACTCTGGAGAACGCTGTAACCGAAACCCCTGACAATGACCTGGCTCACCATTGTACCACTCTGAAGCTGGATAACGGGGTTCGGTATGGTGGCTGGTGATAGGGTTGCATGGGAAGACCACCCTCCAGGGGATGCCACCACTGGCTGAACAGACTGTGAACCAATCTGTGGACTACTTTTGCAGTTGGTCCACAATTTGTTGTAAAATCTGCTCATGATGGCCAGTGACAGAATTTTACTGTAACAGGGTTGAAAAATGTCACAGCAATAAACAATATATGTAAAGTAATACATCTAGATGAGATGAAATATTATTAGTCTGGGAGACAAGTTTAGTTTTGCATTCAGGATTAGCCTGAAAGCAAAGTTGAGTGTAATGAAAGATGACTGGGTGAGCCAAACTTAAAAATAATGATGTGAATATATACAAGGATGAAGGTCAACTTAAACTGGATGCTTGGCGAGAATGGACCTGGAGATAAATGATCCGAATGATGATAGTAGCCAGGTGAGTGGCTGCATGGATGATCTGGCTGAAATGGAATAGAGGTATACACTGTGTTCCTGGTTGTGTACATGTTTGTCTTCATATACAGTCTTAGACCTGCCAACCCAAAGAGCAATAATGTGTAGTCCTCGTAAAGTACTAATGAATGCATTTTTGTTGTGTTTTTCTTTTCTGCATGTGTTGCAAGGCTAGTTGGGGTGTGGTCAGGGCTCCATGTACTGTTTTTATCCATATTGGGGTGGGAAGATGTGCCTGCGAAAGGGCCCAGGACTTACTAATCCATCCCTACCCAAGAATCAACTAAAACTGTGAAACTGTAATGTTTATGGCCCTTACATAAACAGCTGAACATTAACAACGTAGTAGAAATATGATTTTAAAACATTATTATCGATATTTATTAAGAAAAAACAAGCCAAACAATCAGTTTCATAGTGGAAATTTATGAATTTGCTTAGCAACATCTAATATTATATCCCGTTATTGAAGTTAAACTAGGAACACATGCTTTAATGCAGTGTAGTCAGTTACAGTGACATTATTTACAGCATTATTTAGCATGACTAGTTAACACTAAACCTCAGCTTTAATACAGAATTATATTAAGTTATGCCTTAAATAATATGTTAACAGTAGTTAACATAGTTACAGATGGATTACACACATCGTATATTGCTGAACTGACAGTTATGATTCTTTGATGTGTGTGTGTCTGTGCGTGTGTGTGTGTGTGTGAAACAGTAAACACAAACTACCATCATGATTGAAATTTTATCTTTATTACTTGAATGAAATGCTTAGTGAAATACATTCCATCATGACTTTGGTTGACGTTATTCAGCAGGTGAAAGCCCTCTCGTCAACCTTCTCTTCTGAGGTGGTATCTTCCGTAGAGCAGAGCTCTTGCTGGTAGCAACTTGTCAGAGATAATAGGCTGAGACGTATGCAATTGCAGTTAGAGTTATTTATTAAGGGGCTGACAGACAAATCCAAATCATTAGACAACTTCAGAGTCAGAGAACAAGCCATAGTCAGGCAATCAGCAAACAGCATTCAGAGGGAAAACAAGGAAACAATCAGATTCGATACTAGAATAACGATCACAGAAACGAAGGCTTAGTAAGTTCAGATGTAAACACAAACTGACCGTTACTTTGCAACATGCGTGGTGTGAAAGTCTCTTTGAATGTTTGAGTGACTGGGAACAGATGAGTGCATTCAGAAGTCTGGTGATTGTGAGTGTGTCAGCGGTAGTGGATTCTGGGAAGTGTAGTATGGGCCCGCCATGTCTGTGTCCCTAGGCCATGGAGCGTTTTAGGAAACGGAGTTCGTTGATGGAGTTGGCCTGACATAACTAAGGCACTGGTGGAACAGAAAAGGACAACAATGACGTTAGATACTTTACCTTGTTGTGTACATGATTCATTTGTGGACCGGGAATTTGCACATTCTTTTATCCATTCCAGCTATGTGGGCAAGAGTAAACAACTCTGAACTATCAGAGATACATTATATGGACAAAAAGAGGGACTTAATAAGATTTCATTTAATTTAATAGTATTTAATTTACCTTCCGCTGGCCCCTACATCCAGCAGTCTCCGGTACTCAGCGATCTCCAGCTCCAGTCTGGTCTTGATGTCGAGTAGCATCTGATAATCATGACCTTGGTGCTCAAGATCAGCACGAAGCTGCAGCAGTTGTTCCTCCAGACTTGTCACCTTTGTTTTGGAAAACATACAAATTAATTACTCATTTGATGCACTTTACATACGATGGCATGTTTCTACAAGTCACCATTGGTTAGGTGGTTTCTAAAATTCTCAGAAAATAGCAACTATTGGGATGTAGAAACTGGTTAATCGATAGTCCCGCCCATTTCACAGCAACACATGAATCCCTAATGCCTGGTATGTCTGGTCTTTATAACTGGTTGGTCACGTCGTCTACTGGACATATTTTAACATACACAGTGAATATGCATAGCATATATTGCATAGCATATAGGGGCAGTGGTGGCTTGGTGGTTAAGGCTCTGGGTTACTGATTGGAAGGTCGGGGGGTTCAAGCCCCAGCACTGCCAAACTGCCATTGTTGGGCCCTTGAGCAAGGCCCTTAACCCTCTCTGCTAGAAGGGGGCGCTATATCATGGCTGACCCTGCGCTCTGACCCCAACTTCCTAAACTGCGAGGGTTATGTGAAGAAAAAGAATTTCACTGTGCTGTAATGTATATGTAACCAATAAAGACTCATTATCATTATAAGTCAATTACAAAAATTCTAAAAAGCCCTGCTCTGTAGTGTCTGGGCTTTTATTATAACGTAAATCTATAATGTATATTATTTGAGCTTGAATTAATGTGCCATTTCTTTGAAACTTGTTTTTAAAGCAATAATGACTTTAAATGAGTGCTCATCATGGCTCACCTGCAGTTGGTATCCTGACAGCTGCGCTGCATAGAAATTCTGTGTCTCTGAAAGTTTTTCCTCCAAGGATTCTTTCTATGGTAAGACAATGTGGCAAGGTTTTATAAAATATTTATATTGTAAACACCTATACAATGTTTTTTTGTTTGCTTGACTACATTACACTATAAACAACCTCTTAGTTAACATTTGCTATATTCTGAGACTACAATCCCACCTGGCAATACATACAAAAGCTGATATGTAAATCTCACCACGGCCAGCATCGACTGGAGCTGGAGATCCAGACCTTGCACGGTGATTTTCTCCGTATTCATTTCTGTTTGGGAGGTCCCTGTGGTCTCTGTGCTGATAGCAGGGTCTTTTTTCAGGGTCTCCAACTGCCAATGGAAAACAGGAGTTATTGAGGTGGAACTCTTTATACATATGCATTTCGTTTTGTCTCTGTACTCTGTATTCTTTGAGCCTTGAAGTTACTGTATGTCGTAATGTTCTAACTGCAGAAGTGGAAAAATACAGAATGTGCACACACTCAGAATCACCAATGTTCAAGGACATGTGTGTCTGTGCTAGTTTGCTAGAGACTTTCTTTATACTCTTATCACATACAGTGGTCTTTAAAAGTTTGTGAGCCCTTTAAAATCTTCTGTATCTCTGCATAAATATGAGCTAAAACGTCATCAGATTTTCACACAAGTCCTAAAAGTAGATAAAGAGAACCCAGTTAAACAAATGAGACAGAAATATTATACTTATTAATTTCTTTATTGAAAAAATGAAATTTTTTCAATAAAGCACCCTTGGTAGCACCCTTTATTGAAAAAAAATAATTTCTTTATTGAAAATGATCCAATATTACATATCTGTGCGTGGTAAATGTATGTGCTTTCAGTATCTGGTGTAACCTGGAGCAAGAAGTTCATGTGAGGAAACTCGCCAACATCCCAGAGTTGAAGATGTTCTGTACTGAGGAACGGGATAAAATTCCTCCAAGCCGATGTGCAGGACTAATCAACAGTTACCCCAAACGTTTTCTGCAGTTATTACTGCACAAGGTAGTACTTTAAAAACAGGAGTTTTGATCATTTGTATACCAGGAGGAACCCACCTTGCCCTTGAACCAGCCCTCGAGCTCTCTCCGGTTCTTGAGAGCAACAGTCTCGTAGTAATAACGGATGTCTTGCAGGACGCTGGTGAGATCCTGCTGTGGTGCAGCGTCCACCTCCACGTTAATCTGTCCGCTCATCTGGCTGCGTGTTGCCACCATTTCCTTGAAATACATCAGAGTTTGAGGAGATGTTTAAGATGCTGTGCTCCTTAACTCACTTATCCATAAATGTGATTTAAATAAATACCAGTGATTGACTTCTGTTCAGTTCTCTCTCACAGAGGAAACTGAATAGCTTTTAAATATCATTAAGCAATTTTTTGATCATTAATTACAAATGATAAAATAAATAAATAAATAAATATGTAGTAACTTTCCCTTTTGTTTTAGTTATTAAAAATGATCAAAACATGACTCCGCCATTTAGTTAATCTTAAAAAAGATTTTTCTTTCTTTCTCTTTTCAGCTTTTAATGTATTTCCTTAACTGTTTTACTGTATTCTGTTCTTAGGGACGTGCACTCATAAGGAGGCAGCTCTTTTAGGAAATATTTTTATTTTAACTATTTATTAGTTTTTTGAATGCTGCCATCTTTTTTTTTTTTTTTGTAAAGCACTTTGAACTGCCTTTTGTATGAAAGGTGCTATATAAATAAAGAGTATTATTATTATTAGTCGTATTGTTATTATTATTATTATTATTATTATTATTATTATTATTATTACAATGCCCTCCACTAATATTGGCACCCTTGGTAAATATGAGCAAAGAAGGCTGAGAAAACTGTTTTTATTCTTTAACCTTTTGATCTTTTGTTAAAAATATCCACCAAAACAGTCTGCTCTCATGGACCTCAAACAATTGCAGGTTTATAAAAAATACAAATATAGGTGTACAACAATTATTGGAATCCCCATGAACTGAGAAAAATATATTTGAAGTATATTCCCAATGATATTTAAAAAATTTTAGTACACCTGGGTGACTAGGAACAGGAAATTGTTCAAGCATGACTTCCTGTTTAATAGGAGTATAAATAAAGGTAACACACAGGCCAAATTCCGTTAGTCATTCATAACAATGGGTAAGAGCGAGGAATGTAGCTGTGATGTGCGGCAAAAGGTTGTTGAGCTCCACACAATGGGCGTGTCTATATGAAAATAGCACAAGCACTGAAAATGCCCATTTCACCATCAGGGCAATAATTAAGAAGTTCCAGTCAACTGGAGATGTTATGAATCCAGTTGGAATTGGATGTGTGACTATATCATCTCAACACACTGTGAAGAGGCCAAAAAGAGAACTGCAGAAGTTAGTTGTGTCTTGGGGTCAGAAAGTCTCCAAAAGTACAATCTGAAGTCACCGACATCACCACAAGCTGTTTGGAAGGGTTTCAAGAAAAAAGCCTCTACTCTCATCCAAAAACAAACTCGAGTGTCTTCAGTGTGTAGACACTACTGGAACTTCAAATGGGATCGGGTTCTACGGTCAGATGAAACCAGAATAGAGCTTTTTGGTAATAAACACAGAGGTGGTTTTGGAGCACACAGAGAGGTGGCCGTATGGAAAAGTCCCTCATGCCCACGGTTAAATATGGAGGAGGATCTTTAATGTTTTGGGCTGTTTTTCTGTCAGAGCACCTGGACATTTTGTTAGGATACATGGCATCATGGACTCTATCAAATATCAACAGATATTAAATGAAAACCTGACTGCCTCTGACAGAAAGATTCAAATGGGCCGTGGTTGGATCTTCCAGCAGGACAGTGATCCAAAACATCATCAACATCAACACAGAAATGGTTTACTGACCACAAAATCAAGGTCCTGCCATGACCATCCCAGTCCCCTGACCTGAACCCCATATAGAAATGTGAAGGATCTGGAGAGGTTCTGTATGGAGGAACGGTCTCAGATCCCTCGCCATGTATTCTCCAACCTCATCAGCGTTATAGGAGAAGACTCAGAGCTGTTATCTTGGCACAAAGTATTGACTAAAAGGGTGCCAATAATTGTTGCACACCTAAATTTAACAAATATATAATTTTTTTTGGATAAACCTGTGTTGTATTTGTAATTGTTTGATATCCATGAGAGCAGAATATTTTTGTGAATTTTTTTTAACAAAAGATCAAAAGGTTAAACAATAAAGACAATTTTTCACAACCTTCTTTGCTCATATTTACCAAGGGTGCCAATATTAGTGGAGGGCACTGTATAGTACTTTGATGAAAACTTGTTTCACCACATTACCCTGACATTTCCCATACGTTTAGCATTTTGTTAGCTTGGATAGGTTTATCACCTCCTGATAGATCTTCTTGAGGTAGATCTTCTCCTCATACAGTGTGTCAATCTGCAGTGTGAGCTCTTTGATGCTCAGGTAGATATCATCCAGCAGCCTCTTCAGCCCAGCGATATCGGCCTCAAAAGTCTGACGCATGCCCAACTCATTCTCATACCTGTGTAAAGACATTGTGCCTCATTTATCAAGCTGATAATGTCCATAGGAGCATTTACACAAGATATTTGTTATTCATTAAAATACCATAATTTTGGAATAATGTTTGTATCCAACTCATTCCCATGTGATTGTACATTTATGCATAAGAACAATGATGTAAACCTCAATTAACTGGCTTCAAAATAAAGTAATTTTCAGTAAGTTACTGCATTTTTTCATATACTGGTATATATCTGTCTATATGTTAAAATGGCTCAGTGCTGTGCACCACTTTACTAGGTGACAGATCTTGGCTGAGTTTCCCGAAAATATTGCAACGTTAAGATAATCTTAACTGTGAAAGAGAGCATATGGTATAGCAAAACCAGATTTGTGATAACTTTGCAAATTTGTTAAAAAGGAAGAAACTGAAATATCACTCAGACTGTTTGCTATGACACTTGAAATGCAGCTCAGGTGCATCCTGTTTCTCTGGATCATCTTGTAGATGTTTCTACAGATTGATTGGAGTCCACCTGTGGCAAAGTCTACTGATTGGACATGATTTGGAGAGGCACACACCTGTCTATATAAGGTCGATGAGCTGTAAATGAATAAGAGAGCAAAACCCAAGCCATGAGGAGGTTAAAGGAACTGCAGCAGAGCTCAGAGACAGGACTGCGTCGAGGTACAGATCTGGGGAAGGCTACAAAAATATCTCTGCTGCATTGAAGCTTCCCAAGAGCTCAGTGGCCTCCATAATTCTTACATGGAAGAAGTTTGGAACAATCAGGACTCTTCCTAGAGCCGGCAATCCGGCCAAACCGAGCGATCGGGGGAGAAGGGAGAAATCCCCAATTAACAGTGTACAAACCTTGTCGGATCATACCCAAAAATACTTGAGGCTGTAACAGCTGCCAAAGGTGTTCAACTATATACTCCGTTATGGGTCTGGATACTTACAGTGGGGCGTGAAAGTTTGTGAACCCTTTTCTACATTTCTGAATAAATATGATATAAAACTTCATCAAATTTTCCTAAAAGTAGATAGAGAACCCAATTAAACAAATGAGACAAAAATATTATACTTGGTCATTTATTTATTGAGGAAAATTATCCAATATTACATATCTGTGAGTGACAAAAGTATGTGCACCCTTGCTTTCAGTATGTACTTTCAGTATGTGGTGTGAGCTCCTTGTGCAGTAATAACTGTAATAACTGCAGATAAACGTTTGGGGTAAGTGTTGATCAGTCCTGCCCATCGGCTCGGAGGAGTTTTATCCCGTTCCTCAGTACAGAACATCATCAACTCTGGGATGTTGGTGGGTTTCCTCACATGAACTGCTCCCTTCAGGTTCTTCCACAACATTTCTATTGGATTAAGGTCAGGACTTTGACTCGGACGTTCCAAAACATTATCTTTATTCTTCTTTAACCGTTCTTTGGTAGAACGACTCGTGTGTTTAGGATCGTTGTCTTGCTGTATGACCTGCTTTCTCTTCAGATTCAGTTCATGGACAGATGTCCTGATATTTTCCGTTAGAGTTCGCTGGTATAATTCAGATTCATTGTTCCATCAGTGATGGCGAGTCGTCCTGGTCCAGATGCAGCAAAACAGGTCCAAACCCTGACACTACCACCACCATGTTTCACAGATGGGTCCAAACTCTTTAGAGATGGTTTTGTGACCTTTTCCAGCCTAATGAGCATCAACAACACTTTTTTCTGAGGTCCTCAGAAATCTCCTTAGTTCGTGCCATTATACACTTCCGCAAACATGTGTTGTGAAGATCAGACTCTGATAGATCTCTGTTCTTTGGATTATCATCATGGATTATCATCCTACTGACTGAAAACACCTGACTCTAATTTCACCTTCAAATTAACTGCTAATCCTAGAGGTGCACATACTTTTACCCCTCACAGATATGTAATATTGGAGTATTTTCCTTAAAATATAAATAGCTTGTGTGAACAAGTAGAGGACAACTGAGGGACTCGTACACAACTATTACATGAGGTGCAAACATTTACTGATGCTCCAGAAGGCAACACAATACATTAAGAGCCAGGGGGATGTAAACTTTTGAACAGGATTGTTATTATTTTGTTTAAAGATCTTTTTTTCATTTAGTACTGACCTTCAGACTCTAAATATCATTACATGTGTCCCAGAAGGCAAAATAATAACAATTTACACCGATCATCCTGTTAAAAAATTTACGCCCCCCTGCCTCTTAATGTATTTGTTACATTCCGTGAACGTCTGCACCTTATGTAATAGTCATGTACGAGTCCCTCAGTTGTCCTCAGTGTGAAAGGATAGATCTCAACCTCACATAACTGCTGTTGGAAAGAGCTCAGATATGCAGAAGATGTTGCAGGTCCTGAAAGATTTTTCTGAAGAGCAGTGGGCAGTTTAACTGCTCAGGACAAACAAGGGACTCATGAAGAACTCTCACAACACATAAACACAGTCGTGGATCATTCAGCTTTCGAACAGGGTAATTTTTTATAAATTCAACTATTGCCTTGTGGACTTTATATAAACATATTTTATGTGAAATAGCTTATTCAGGACAGAACTAAATAAACAACAACATGGGATTTTTATGATCCGTCGTATTTTTTTAACAGTATTAAGATTTAGCAGATACTGCATGGGCACTTTTTTTTTCTTTCTTTTCTGCAAACTTATGGGCACAACTGTATATTATATATATATATATATATACACCTACATTTTTAACCTCAATTAATTAACTTCTTATTCATCCTTTTCTGTCATTTGGATTTTAACCTTTCCAGTTGCTGTTACTCTGTTAAATAATATATTTTTATTGCCTTAGACACGACTAAAAAATTAACTTTTAAGACTACACCTTTTTGCCCTTTACAGGTCATTTCAGCTCTGGGAGCTTTGTCTTTTATGGAGTTTTATGGACATCACCAAATGTAAATAAAATGTAAATCATGTGCTTGGTCATTTACGTGTGGTTGGCATTTATCAATGTGTGCATGCAAGTATGAAGAAAATCAGTGTTTCCAAAACTTTTTTAAATCTGGTGAAAATGTTTAGTTCAGTTTGGCTTGTGCAAATATTTGCACACAACTTTATGTAAAGACTGATAAATGAGGCCCGTTGTGTGTTAATTCCTTTAAAAAAAAAAACCCCTCTTTTTCCCCTCCTGTAGTGCATCTACAATATGATCTTTTCATGTAATACATCTACAATATGTTCTTCATGAAGTCTTACTTAATCCTGAAATCATCTGCAGCCAAGGTGACATTGCTAAGGATGTGATGGACTGCACCTCTGAACTGGATGGCATCAAGAATCTGAAAACATCAACCGAAAGACATAAAGTGAAACCATATGCAGTGTACTTGATCACCGTGCAGAAGACAAGGGAACTCATCAGCCAAGGTAACTGTGCATTTCTAGGATAAGTGTTCTCACCATCTACAAAACTACCATAACCTAAGAGTAAAGTACAAATACTTTCACCTGAAAAAAAGTATAACGTGATTAGACAAGGAGTGTGAGCCATTAACTTAGGTCTTGATTAAAACTCTGAAAGCAAGATGAGTGTTTTATGCACCACATTCTTCTCACACTATAAAACCTAAGCTAACTGCAGAAAAAGAGTTAAATTTTAAATGATTTACATTATCATGGAGCTCATTGATGGTAGACAAGGAGTCAGAGTAGTCCCGTTCAGTAGGTGTCCTGCTGTCCACAAAGTGACTGATCTTCAGCTCAAGCTCTGCATTGGCCGTTTCCAACAAGTGCACCTTTTTCAGGTAGGAGGCCAACCGTTCATTGAGGACCCTCATGGTGAACTTCTCATTGTCGAGGATTAAAATACCCGCTCCCCCACCAGCTCCTCCGAATCCAGAACCACCTTTGTACGCAGCATCACCTCCAAACCAAGCACCACCAATCCCACCACCAACTGCAGTAGAACTTGCACCAATACCTGAACCAAAACCTACACCAAGACCTGAACCAAGACCTAAACCAGAGCTGAAACCTCCACCAAGGCCTCCTCTATATGCACCAACCAACAAGGGCTGAGAGGAGTGGAAGATGCGAACCCCAGAGCCTCCTGCTCCACCATGGACACCTCCAGCCTGTATGCTGCTGCCCCGGATTCTTTCTCTGCCACCAGTGAGAAACAAGGATCCTGATGCAAAGCTACTGCGTTGCATGTTGATGGAGGCTTTTTGTTCTTACTTTGGAGAGTAAGTGAGGACTAGACATTCAATGGACTTTTATACCCTGTTGGAAGCTTCAAAGTGTAGCTGAACTGGTGATGTTCCCAAGGATTCGCTAATTGACTGTTATGTCATCTACCAAAATGAATCAACATTGTTTTTTTCCTCATTCCTTAAAGGTAGATTTTACTAAGTTCCTCAAGGTTAATTCTCACAGAAAAGAGACAATAATAATAACGTTTTATTTACTGACAATATTGTTTCATCTTCCCGACGGAGACACCTTTCTTGCTTAATAGTTTGAAAGGAGAGAAGGATCAGAGGCATGTAAATATATGAAATTTGCATCTCTTTGTAAATCCTGTGCCCATCTCACCTTCAAAAGAAACTTTTACACAGTCAACTAGTCACACAACAAAAAATTGTGGAAGCTTAGTTAAACCGGAGTGTGTTATACTCTGAGGAACAGAGATCAAATGCAAAGCTTATGTCTTTGATACGGACATGTCTTTTGGATGTCAAAGCTCCAACCTCGTGTTTTACAGATTATGAACACAAAGATTCTTGTATAGTACAGGAAATGTAATTAAAGATATAACTACAAAACATTGAAATCAAATGGGTATTATGCATTACACCACAGCACTGTCCAACTCTGGATTCTGATTAGTTACTGTCAGCAGTTCTGTCAGTAGTGCAGCTAAAACCACAGGATTACAGGACAGAGGAGTTTGCAGTTTCTCAGTGAAATGACAGGTCTGGTGCGCCTTATTTAGTAAGGTCAGTCAAGGGGCTGGTGACATCAAAATATTGCAGATTAAATCTGTGATAATAGCCAGCAAGCCCTAAAAACACTAATTTGTTACCCTTCCTTTTGGTTTGTGAAAAACAAGGGTCAAGCTACTTATCCAAGTTCCAAGTGTTGTTGTGCATAAACTTATGAATGATCTTCTTAGAGTTTAACCAGAACATCTGTCTGTGTGTGGTAAACACGGCTATAAATTCATTTGCCTCACAACAATCCAAAACAGATCACAGAGTATCCATGAAATTAACATAGTGCCTTGGTAAACCGTTTTGGGATTATAACTTGGGCGATCACTTGGAAGAGTGTCTCCACAAAACTGCACTGCTTTCTGGGTATCATGTTGCATAGTCCACCAGTACTGGAACAAAGCAGTACCCTCTCATGTTCTGTTCTTAAGGCAAGGTGACATCAATGACAATCCTCTCAAAGAGAATCCTTGATTAATATGAGTAGGTCCAATAGCACTTTGGGGTGGCATATATATAATCATTGGCATATACCACTACGAATGCCCAGACAATGCCAGGGATTATGATGAATCACCTGGAAAGATATTTCCTGGCAGCTGTTTGGTACCAACAACTGGGTAAGTTCTTGATTTATTTGAGCATCATGATACAACCTATCCTTGAAAAATAGAGGTAGTATAAGGCAGCTCCTAGCTCTACCAACTGACCATTGATTACTCTTACTCTGTTAAAGGCATGCCTCATCGTCTCAGCCCATAGGAGCTCCAAGGGGAAATCCTCATGGGAATCTGTACAGAGGGCAGTAAGGGCAGAAACCTCCTGAGCCCAAGATCTCCCTGGATTGGAGCATCTGTTGAAGGCTGAGGCAGCACTGCTCTGCTCAAACCCCACACCATGTCATCCTACTGCAGGCCCCATCTATCAGAACACCCTTTAAGAAGCCCAGAGAAACAAGAAATAATAAATAAATAAATAAATAAATAAAAATAAGTGTATTTTTAAAACCCAATGTCTTTGCTCAGATTTGCTCATTGGGTTTTAGCTTCAGGCACCAGGTGTGTCTGCTAACAGCACTAAAAGTGCTATCTGCTGACGTGGACGATAGTATGCCACATCAGATGAGAACTATAGTATTCAGTCTGTAATATCTGGAGAAGGTAGAAGATGATCTCCGCAAATGTCCACAATGACACTTCTCTTTTTCTACCCAGGAGGTAAACATAACATGCATCAAATTGTATTTAATGAAAGAAGGTGTACTAAGCACCCAAAGCAAACACATATTTTCAGATACAAGATGTCTTTACACTTTCTGTGGCATGGTCATGCTCTGATATGACGTGATGGACAGATATGCTTTGTTTGTGAACAACTCAGTCTTTTCAGAAAGCCACTACGGTGAATATGTAAAATTAATTTTGTGCTCATGATCAGGTGACACATTTGGCAAACTTTACATCGTGGCCTCTCTGCACTCGCCATCGTGGTCTCTCTGGATTCGCCATCACGGTCTCTCTACACTCGCCATCACGGTCTATCTAGACTCGCCATCGTGACCTCTCTACACTCGCCATCGCGGCCTCTCTGCACTCCCAATCGCGGTCTCTCTACACTTGCCCTCGTGGTCTCTCTAAAATCGCCATCACGGTCTCTCTACACTCGCCATCACGGTCTCTCTAGACTCGCCATTGTGACCTCTCTACACTCGCCATCACGGTCTCTCTGCACTCTCCATCGCGGTCTCTCTACACTCACCATCGTGACCCCTCTACACTCACCATCGCGGTCTCTCTACACTCACCATCGTGGTCTCTCTAAAATCGCCATCACGGCCTCTCTACACTCGCCATCACAGTCTCTCTACACTCGCCATCACGGTCTCTCTAGACTCGCCTTCGTGACCCCTCTACACTCACCATCGCGGTCTCTCTACACTCACCATCGCGGTCTCTCTACACTCACTATCGTGGTCTCTCTGCACTCGCCATCACGGTCTCTCTATACTCGCCATCGTGACCTCTCTACATTCGCCATCGCGGTCTCTCTACACTCACCATCGCGGTCTGTCTGCACTTGCCATCACGGCCTCTCTACATTCACCATCTCTGTATCTGTATACTCTGTCAGTTTGACATTACTTATAATACGGTACAGTCCTCTGTTCACAGTGCTTTCACCCTGAATCCACAACATAATAATAATGAATATGAACAGTATTTATGTAGCAACTTTCATTTCCACTACAATTTTAAAACTTATATTATGAAAATGAACCGACTATTGTCATGTAATTTCCCTTGTGCTGAATTCTCCGGCAGTGAAGTAAAAGTGCACACTTCCGGGTTGTCTAACTTTGTTCACTGTGTGTTTATTTTGGTTTCTGTCCTGTCTCTGCCTCTGTAATGTTATTGATTGTTTCCTAATGTCTCAGCTGTTCTGTGTTATGCCCTTTATGTTTAGTAAAGGGGACTTTAGCATAAAGTATTGTTTCTGTGTGTTGCTGCCAGAGCCATGCCAAGCCTTTGTTCATTGTCCTCATTTCCCGGTTTTTAATCCTGCTCTCGTCCTCATTTCCCTGTTTCTCGTCTATGCAGTTTATACCTGTCTGTACTTCGCCTGACCCACACCTGTTTTTGACTATGTTTCTGCCTATTAAATAAATAAATTTAAATTAAATAATTATTCATACTCATTAGGGAAAAAAACTAGCAGTTTCATGGTGGAAAATAATAATTTCCTTAGCAACATGTAATATTCTGTCTTGGTATTTCAGTTTAACTAGGAACACAGGCTTTAATGCAGTGCAGTCAGTTAAATTGACATTATTTACAGCATTAGTTAGCATCACTAATTAACAAACACTAAACTCAACGTTAATACAGAGATATATTAACTTATGCCTTAATTAATGTTTTCAGTGGCTAATTTAGGATATTGATGGATTACACAAGCACTGTTTATTGTGAACTGACAGTTCAAAGTGAATCTTTGATTTGTGTGTGTGTGTGTGTGTGTGTGTGTGTGTGTGTGTGAAACAGAACACAAAACGACCATTATGATCGAAATGTTTTTTTTATTACTTGACTGAAATGCTTATTAGTCAAATATATTCCATCATGACTTTTGTTGTTGTTAGTCAGGTGACTGTGTCTTCTCATCCTTCTGATCCTGCTTATCACCTTCTGCCTTAGGAGTGGTGGCAGATTTGGTTTCAGAGCTCTTGCTGTTAGCAACAAAGAGACTGGTGAAACAGAGAAGAACAACAACTTTAAATGCTTTACCCTGTTGTGTGCATAGTTAATTTATGGACTGGGAATTTATACATTCTCTTATCTATGCTAGCGATGAGAGAAATGTGTGTTTTAGGCAAAGTTTAAACTTGTAATTCCCCACTTACAGCTGATAAGTCTCCTCAACCAGTTCCTACCCCCGTATATGGAGTGATGTCAAATCAACATGGCCCTCACACGGAGTACAGTATCAATATCCCCATCTCTACTTTTAAACTTTTACAGCAGCATTGGCTTTAGATCAGTTCATATACAGACACAGTTCTCAGTTAAATCGTACTAATCACTGTTCTGAGAATGTAATCATTAACATTGGAGTTATCACCAACAGTAGCAAGCTAGCTTGTTGCTCACGCTACTCGATATTGTCCACTGGCTAGCTTGTTGTTAACGTTACTTACTGTTGTCCACTTTTGTTGTTCTACCACAATTCTGTCCAACAACTTGACAATTACCTCTTACAAGGCACGATGAACATAAATGTAAACAACTCTGAACTATCAGAGACACAGAACATGGACAGGAAAAAAGATTTATTTGGATTTCATTCAGATTTTATTCACCTTGCGCTGGTCCCAGTCAAGTCCAGCAGTCTCCTGTACTCAGCGATCTCCAGCTCCAGTCTGGTCTTGATGTCCAGCAGCATCTGATAATCACGACTTTGACGCTCCAGATCAGCACGAAGCTGCAGCAGCTGTTCCTCCAGGCTTGTCACCTTCGATTTGAGAAACATCCCAATTAATTACACACTTGATCCATATTATTGTACTTTGGCATGTTTATACAAGTCAACACTGGTTAGGGAGTTTCTAAAATGCTCAGGAAAAGCAACAATGCTTCAGTCTCTAGTAGTGCTCATTTCACAACAACACACGAATCCTTAATGTCTGGTGTGTCTAGTCCTTATCACTGGTAGGTTGCTCTGCCTACTGCTGGCAACATACAGCCCTTTAAATGTCATTAAATGGTAGCACTGAAATGTTTACCAAAGTGGCTATATATTTCATCAATATTGGTGGAATTCAATATGTTAGCTTATAAAATTATCAAATATCTCACCTCAATATCATACTGTTTCTTCATTTAACTCAAACTAATGAAGCACAACCTGAATGAAAAGCTCTTTGAATCCCTGGACACAGAACTAACAGACACCCAGTGAAGCTTCTGTATCTCTTGATGTTTGTTACACATTTGTGTACACTCCTAATGTTGACCTGATGTTAGAAAAGTAAAACATTTGAACAAACCTCTAATCTGTCTTGTGTTGTATAGTATGTACATATTGTATATTAATTAAGCTTGAATAAATTTGGCACTTGTTTTCTATATATCAATGACATTACATAACATCTGCACACATGGCATTCACCTCTAACTAATATGGATACTTGACCAGAGACGTTTATAATATCATCAGCATTTTATAAGCTTATCGCTGCTAGTTTTCTAACTGATTGAGAGGGAATGTGATTGTAAGTGCTAACTACACAAGTTCATTAAACATCCAGACATGCAAGTAACTTTGTTATATGTATGTATGTTATATATTCAGTAAAGGCACGATGCTAAACAGACAGAGAAGCAGAGAATTAAAGATAAACTGAAGGAGGAGGGAGAGAAAGGGAAGCTTCCTTATCAACATGGGTGAAGAAAGGTGAGATGAATAAATGTAAATGTAAATGTACACACAAATCTCCCCTTCCCCCCACGGCACCGCCCCCACTGTCCTATTGCTTTTTTTTTTTTTTTTTAATATAAATAAAAACCATTTTGTTCAGCACAGAATAATAACCACCCAGTTTTCAACATTTAGAATATAATTATAGTATATACATATAGTAACTTGCCCCTTGTTATCTAATATGGTAAATTTATCCTGTAGACTAACTGATATGAAAAAATGTTATATAAGATCATTAAAATCTCATTTTATCTTTTTATACTGAAAGGAAAAATGACGAGATTTGAGAGTAAAAATCCAGTTCAGCAAGCAGTGCTGCAGTTTTATGGAAATAAAGTGCTGCTGACAAATGTACATGTGATTGTGTAATTAATAGTTTTTCTGACTTTTCAGTAAGTGATATACAGTGGGCGTATCACTACAATTGTGGATGGTAATCCTGTAGTTTTATTTTGTTTTATTTCATAATATTTAAATTTTCCTTTAAAGATTATTTGGATTCCTCTCTCCACTAAAAGTTGCTGTTTTGTTGTAATTATTTCTATAAATGTAAAAAATAAAATACTATTAGTTTATATTAGTCATGTCATTCTGATATACATTCTTGTGACCACACTCAGTCTGTTTACAGTACAGAGTCTACCAAGGGGACAAGAATATGGAGTTACATTAGTAAAGTAGTCAAATTAGCTCTTTGGTGATATAGCACTTTTTTTTTTTACGTTTGAGCCCCTGCCCCTGAGGAACTCTCTGCATAGCCCTGTACTTGACAATATAAGAATCTTCTCCTATCCGATGAGTGTTGATCCATCCTCACCTGCAGTTGGTATCCTGACAAGTGCGCAGTGTAGAAAGCCTGTGTCTCTTGCAGTTTTACTCCCAAGGATGCTTTCTGTGGTGAAACAAAGTGGTTTTCAGTAAATGTTTATATTGTAAATACATAGGAAATTGGTTTTGTTTACCAGGAAATACATAAAAATGCTGATATGTAAATCTCACCACAGCCAAAACAGACTGGAGCTCGAGTTCCAGGCCCTGCACTTTGGTTTTCTCCGTAGTCATTGTTGTATTGGTTGCTATGGTCTGTGTGCTGGTAGCAACCTCGTTTTTCAGAGTCTCCAACTGATAATGAAAATTTATTTTTAGAATAGAAGAGTTATATTTTAGTTAACATAATCACAAGGATGCTTGAAGTAAGTTAGTCCAAGATTTGAAATTTTAATCCCTGCATTGTTACAGGGACACATAATGGCTCAGCTCTGTCCTTGAATTAGATTAAACTTTTTAAACAGTAGCACACATCACTAAAACCTGACCTTCTTTCAGCCCTAGTAAAATGCTGTGATCTGGAAGGTTGATCATTTTTGCACCAGGAGGAACCCACCTTGCCCTTGAACCAGCCCTCGAGCTCTCTCCGGTTCTTGGCAGCGACGCTCTCATAGTGATCACGGATGTCTTCCAGGACGCTGGTGAGATCCTGCTGTGGTGCGGCCTCCACCTCCACATTAATCTGTCCGCTCATCTGGCTGCGTGTTGTCACCATTTCCTTGAAATACATCAGAGTTTGAGGAGATGGTTCAGATGCAGTGCTCCTTAACTCACTTATCCATAAAGGTGATTTACATAAATTCATAAATATCAGTGACTGAATTTTGTCCAAAGGGTACCTGAACAGCTTGTCATTTTTAAAAATCTGCACTTGTCCTTTCTATTCTAGACATTTAAAAAAACACTAAAACATGATCGGTCATTTAGTGTTTGGACTACTCTGAAATTTATAACCTGCTTCATAACATTTCCTTGACAGGTAGAAGTACATTTAGCATTTTGCTTGCATGTACAGCTTCATCACCTCTTCATGGTTCTTCTTGAGGTAGACCTTCTCGTCATTCATTGTGTCAATCTGCAGAGTGAGCTCTTTCATGCTCAGGTTGATATCCTCCAGCAGCCTCTTCAGCCCAGAGATATCGGCCTCAACTGACTGACGCATGGCCAACTCATTCTCATACCTGTGTAAAGACATTATATGCTAATTTCTTTAAAAGAATACATTCATTTCCTCACATATGGCACATATGTATGTATGTCCCTTTAATGCAATATGAGTTCTTACTTAATCCTAAAGTCATCTGCAGCCAAGGTGGCATTGTCAACATTGAGCTGGACTGTACCTTTCAACTTAATGGCATCAAGAATCTGAAAACAATCAAACCAAAGACATAAAGTTAAACCATGTGCAATGTATTTAATCATGGCACAAAAGACGATAAACAGCTATAGTAACTGTGCATTTCTAGATTAAAAGTCTAAGAGCAATATGAATGGTTTATGTCCCAAGCATACTTTTCACACTTTAAAACCTAAGCTAACTGCGGCAAAAGAGGTCAACTTGAAAAGATTTACATTAGCCTGGAGCTCATTGATGGTAGACAAGGAGTCAGAGTAGTCCTGTTCAGTAGGTGATGTCCTGCTGTCCACAAATTGACTGATCTTCAGCTCAAGCTCTGCATTGGCCTTTTCCAACATGCGCACCTTCTTCAGGTAGGAGGCCAAACGGTCATTGAGGATCCTCATGGTGAATTTCTCATTGCCCATGATACCAACATCTGCTCCCTCAATGCCACCTCCAACTTTGAATGCAGCACCACTTCCAAACCCAACACCACTTCCAAAGCTACCAATAAAACCTGCAGCAGCACTTGAACCAAGACCTGAACCAAGACCTACACCAAGACCTGAACCAAGACCTACACCAAGACCTGAACCAAGACCTACACCAAAACCTGAACCAAGACCTATACCATGACCTAGACTATGACCTGAACCAAGACCTACACCAGAGCCAAAGCCTCCACCAACAGTTCCTCTAGATGCACCAACCAACAAAGGACGAGAGGCTTGGGAGATGCGAACCCCAGAACCTCCTGCTCCACCATGGGCACTTCCAGCCCATAAGCTTCTGCCCATTCCTCCTCCACCACCACCACCAACGGACATGGATCCTGATGTAAAGCTACCACGTGTTTTGAAGGTGCTGCGTCCCATGCTGATGGAGGCTTTTCAGTCTTACACTTAAGAATGAGTAAAAACTAGAAATTCAGCTGACTTTTATACCCTTGTTGAATCATCAAACTGTAGATGAACAGTTGAGGTTCCCATGGATTCGCTAATTGAATGTGCCTTAAAGGTAGATTTTTAAAGATTATGTGATTGATAGCCACTCTGTCAGGGGCATGTGTGTCCCCACCTCTCACTACTGCAGGGGTGTTTGCTCCAAATCCAAATTCCTCTAGGTTAGATCTCAGAGTAAAGAAACAATAGCAACAGTTTTTTATTCGTTAATAAAATAGTTTCATCTTCCCGATGGAGAAACCTTTGTTGCTTTATAGTTTGAGAAGAGAGAAAGATCACAGCAATGCAAATATGTGAAATTTGCATCTCTCTTTTATAACCTGTGCCAATCTCACCTTCACCAGAAGCTTTTACACAGTTAACAAAGGAATAGTGTGCAGAGATGTTTAATCTAAATAGATCTAATCACATTTTTGCATTCGGATAAGCCTAATTTATTCTCACTAAGCTGTGAACATACATTATGTTATGAAAAGAACCTGCACTCTGACCCCAGCTTCCTGACAGGCTGGGGTATGCGAAGAAAACAATTTCACTGTGCTCTACTGTATATGTGACCAATAAAGACTCATTATTAACAGTGTCCACAGATTTGTCCAATACACTGATGATGCCTAATAAACTGGCAAATCAGCATACATTTAGCTGCCACTTACTCTAGCTAGTTAAGATACTTCACTATAGTTAAAATCAGTCATCACACAGCAGAACATTTTGGAAACTTAGCATGAAGAGGAGTCTTTTTGGACATTAAACCTCTTGTTTCAAGTGTAAATCCTTACAGAGTCTGTATAGCATCTTGTAATATAGTAAATGTAATTGAAGATACACCTAAAATGAAACCTCAAAATGTTATTACTCATTATACCACAGCACTGTTGAATTCTGGATTCTGTTTGGTTAGATGTTGATAAATTTTCTATAACAGCAGCTCAGACAGCAACAGCTACATAACAGAGACCTGTATGGATGATGCTTCACACAAATGGATTAAAAAACATGTGTAATCATGGATGTGAAGTTCCCTTTCAAAGGGAACTCAACATTGCATGAGCTCCACGCTATGGGAAGTGCCCTCATGCGTGACTGGCGTCTGAAGCTTGTGTAACATCATGACTATTTATTGGCCTGCCATGATCAGGTGACATGGCATTGAAGTGCGTCACATGATATAAAAACGGCACTCCTTGGAAGATTCCCGTCCGCAGGGACCTACTGTCTCAAGCCAGAGGGTTGATTTATCACCCTTGGCTGGAACTATGGAAACAGTGGGTCTGGCCCTTGAGGGGTCCATAGATTCTGGTCTCACAACTGAGGTTGTAGAGACCATGTTGAACGCTAGAGCACCATCCACGACGAAATTATATGCACTCAAGTGGCGACTTTTTGTCTTGTGGTGTGAGGAACGTCAGCTAGACCAAGTGAACAGCGCAATAGCTACAGTTTTTTCAGTAAATATATTTCCAATGAGGATATTCACATGAAATTTTCACCAGACATCATTATTAACTCAAGAAATCTGAAAATATAAGGAATTCACAACATTAAAGTCCATAAATAAAGTTATGTGTAATAAAGAGGAATGACACGGGGAAAAAAGTATTGAACACGCTAACTGAAATGTATTTAATACTTAGTGGAGAAGCCTTTGTTTGTAATGACGCTTCAAGACACTTCCTGTATGAAGAGATTAATGGGCCGCAGTATTCAGGTGTGATTTTGGTCCATTCTACTAAACATATTGTCTTTAAATCTTGTTCAGTTGGATTCGAGTCTGGTGATTGACTGGGCCATTCTAACACCTTGATTTTTTTCTCTGAAACCAATTAAGAGTTTCCTTTGCTGTATGCTTTGGATCGTTGTTCTGCTGGAAGCTCCACCCATGTCTCATCTTCATCATTCTGGTGGATGGCAGCAGATTTTTCTCAAGAATCTCCTGGTAAAGGGCTGCATTCGTTGTTACTTCAATTATATGAAGTCTGCCAGTACCATGTGATGAAAAACAGCCTCACACCATGATGCTTCACCTCCAAACCTCACTGTTGGTGTAGTGTTTTTAGGATGATGTGCAGTGCCATTTCTTCTCCAAACATGGTGTGTAGAATGACAGACAAAAAGTTCAATGTTGCTCTCGTCTGACCAGACTACACTCTCCCAGTATTTCATACGCTTGTCCAAATGAGTTGTAGCAAACTTTAAACGAGCTTCGACATGCCTTTTCTTTAGTAATGGGTGGGTGGGTAGTAATTGTGGGGTGAGCGTGAGCAGTGGAGTGCATTGCCTATTGTTTTCTCTGTGACGATGGCACCTGCTGCCTCCAAGTGTTTCTGGAGCTCTTTCCGAGTGGTCCTTGGCTCTTGGGCTACTCTTCTGACTATTCTTCTGACTCCCTGGTCAAAAATCTTGGGAGGAGCTCCTGTGCATGGCCGGTTGATGACGGAGTGATGTTGCTTCCACTTGTGGATAATGGCGCCAATGGTGCTTACTGGAAGATTCAAAAGTTTTGAAATATGTCTGTATCCAATTCCATCATTATGTTGAAAAAATGAATGCTGGCTCTGATAGAAAGGAGTCAGAACACACAGAGCATCACAGCTTGCTGCATAAGGAGCTGCGTAGCTGCAGAGCAGTCAGAGCGCCCATGCTGACCCCCTGTACACCACCAAAAGCTCCAACAATTGGCATGTGAGCATCAGAACTGGACCATGGAACAATAGAAAAAGGTGGCCTGGTCTGATGAATCACGTTTTCTTTTAGACCATGTGGATGTGCATGGTGTGTGCGTTGCTTACCTTACATGGTGCGTCCTGGTGGAAGAAATGGCACCAGGATGCACCAGATGGCACCAGGATGTATATACATTACTGTACTACATATCATATACCATATTTTATATACCATGACATTGGAGAGTTTGCACAGTAAGTGTTAGTAACTAGAAATATGTGGTCAGTAATATAGCAAGAGTTCCTGAGGTTGGCAGTTATTACTTGTTATTGTCAGGCTAGTTTGTTTGCATAGTCAGTTTGTTTATCAGGGATTTAGCCTCAGGTTCAGGGTGTAACTGTTACAATTTGGCAATGCGAAGGCTAATTAAAAGAACAAACATCTTTATTGAGGGCAAAAGTTACTCAAACACACCACAAATCATATGGGGTGTGATCAAGCAACATTCAGCCTGTAAAATCTGGAGGAGGTAGATGGTGAACACCACGAATGACCACAAGTGACACTCCTCACGCTTCAAATAGGATGATAGGTTTATTAATATGCTGTGATGCAAATATTTTCACAATAATCCATCATGTATATCCAAATACAACACCCAGATGCCTTTGTATTGTCTGTGAATTGTGGCATCTGACATGAGCTATGTTATTGTTTGGGCATGTGTAGTAGTAACAATGTACCAATGTAGCCCACACTGAAACCCAACTTTGTGGCACTAAGGTGATGTATAGATATATTTTGTTTGTGAACAAGTCAGTCTTTTCAGCAAGCCACTAAGGTGAAAAATTAGTGCTGGGTGGAGGTTATAATTACAGCAAAGGTGGACTAAATCTGTAATGGGATGTTCAACAAGGTCATATTGCTGTGACTGGTCATTCTTTATTCTAATATTTTGAGATACTTTATTTCCGTGACCTGTAAGCCATAATCATAGTAAATGGTCTGCAATTATATAGTGCTTTTATCCACTGTGTCTCATTTACACATTCACCCATTCACACACACCAATGGTAGCAGAGCTGCCATGCAAGGCACTAACTTGCCATCGGGATCAACCTGGGGTTCAGTGTCTTGCCCAAGGACACTTCGGCATGTGGAGGTATGTGGAGTTATATGGACTCATGTGGGCCAGGAATCGAACCACCAACCCTACAATTAGTGGACAACCTGCTCTACCACCTGAACCACAGCCGACCATCATCACGATGAAAACAAAAAAAAGGCTTGAAATATTTCACTTTGTGTGTAATAAATCTATACTATATGAAAGTTCTACTTTTTAAATAAAATTATGGGAAAAAACAAACTTTTCCACGGTATTCTAATTTTTTGTGATGCACCTGTAGTGTATCTATAGTTAGACAGCTGACAAAGTTCAAAGTTTTTGAGCAAGGGTTTTGAAACTGCTAGTGTAAAGGAGACATGTACATAAACAAAGCTAAAGGAACTGAACAAACAAAAGTTCAGTTACCTACACATTTCCTTAAACATACTTTCAGAAGCGATTGATCCTCAACTTCTCCTTTGTATAATTTAATCTTACAATTAGAAACTTGTTTAAATTAGGTTTGGGATAAGTTTTGATAGGAAGCGTAATATTTTATGTGAACCGTACGTAATATTTTTCTTAGATCTAACCGAACACACACATTTTTAATGTACTGTGTTCAGCTACAATATGTTGTTCCATGCGCCACCTGGTGGTTATTGTGTGAAGCACAACAAATGAATTTAAATTCTAAGAAGAGGGTGCCGCGTGATCACATGTGACGAATCGTGTGGAAAAAATGCACATTCTTAAAGGCAAGATCTGTACACATTCTTCAAATTTATTAAGCTGCTGTCTGTGGTCTGGCTTCGCTGAAACATACAGCTGTGTATCATCAACATAACAGTAGAAGATAATTCCATGTTTACGAGTAATTTGACCTAGAGGTAGCATATATAAAGTAAAGAGCAGTGGGCCTAAAACAGTACCTTGTGGAACAGCAAACTGTACCTCAGTATGCATAGAGAAGTCTCCATTTACATCTACGAACTGATAACGAACGGTCAGATAAGACCTGAACCAGGAGAGGACTGTTCCCTTAATGCCAACAACATTTTCTAATCTATCAAGGAGAATAGTGTGATCTATAGTATCAAAAGCTGTACTAAGGTCAAGTAACACAAGCAGCGAGACACAACCCTGATCAGAGGTCAGTAGAAGGTCATTTACTACTTTAACTAACGCTGTCTCTGTGCTATGATGAGGTCTAAATCCTGACTGATACGTTTCATGAATGTTGTTCCTATGTAAGTACGAGCATAGCTGCTGTGTACAACCTTTTCAAATATCTTGGAGATAAAGGGGAGATTTGATATAGGTCTAAAGCTGGACAGTTGACAGGGGTCGAGGTCAGGTTTTTTAATCAGGGTTTAATAACTGCTAAATGATTTTAACCAGTGCTAAGGGAAGAATTTATTGTTTTTAGAAGGGGTGTGATTTCTTCTGGAATAATCTGTTTGAAGAAGCATGTAGGTGGGCACGATCGCTTAGTGGTTAGCATGTTTGCTTCACACCTCCAATGTTGGGGGTTCGATTCCCATCACAGACCTGTGTGGGCAGAGTTTGCATGTTCCCCCCGTACTGTGGGGGTTTCCTCTGGGTACTCCAGTTTTCTCCCCCAGTCCAAAGACATGCATGGTAGGCTGATTGGCATGTCCAAAAGTGTTCATAGTGTATGAATGAGTGTGAGATTGTGTTCTGCGATGGACTGGCACCATGCTCCAGGTTCTTGTGACCTAGCAAGGATAAGCGGTATGGATGAATGGATGGAAGAAACATGTAGGTAGTGTATCTAATATACAAGCTGATGATTTTGATGAAGAAATGACTGAAATTAGTTCAGTCTCTTGAAGGGGAGTAAAACATTCTAATTATTGATCTAATACTGTTATATTATTATATTGTTATCACGAGTGGGTGGGGCTAATGGTGCAGTGATGTAAAAGTAGGGGTCAATGTCTTGTTGTAGGGGCAGTCTTATGCAAATGTATTTGCCCGTGTGACGTCACAAATCCTGCGACATCCAAATGAACCATTTTTTGAGCTTGGTTAAAAAAGTGCTCTTTTTGTATTGAGTAGGACATGTTGAGATATGAAACTTGCAGTTTTAATGGTACAATGGCCTTTTATATGTCAAAAATCAAGGTAAATTTGACTTCTCATGTCATGACCCATTTAAGATCTGGCATGAAATGGTGTTTATAGAAAAAAATACCTTTTTGTTTTTCTACAGATACAACACAATTAATGAATTGATAATGTTATATTTATGTACGCTCACCCACGACTGTGTTGCTAAACATCACAGCACCACACCAATAGGTTTGCTGAAAACTTCACTATTTACATTTTCCTTGTTAAGACAGCATGTTAACTCCAGTTATTATTATACTTTGATTATCTGGATCATCCGTCATATAACAATAACATATAACACACCGCTGGAACTACTGACAGAGCTGCTTTTCTAGAAGACTAAACTGTACCTGCTATAAAATCTGCAAAGTGAAATAGAGTTGAAATGTTTATTTTATTCAGCTCCATCGGAGCAGTGGTATCTCAGCGGTTAAGATGTTGGGCTACTGATCGGAAGTTCAAACCCCACCACCACCACCAAGCTGCCACTGCTGGGCTCCTGAGCGAGGCCCTTAACCCTCAACTGCTCAGGTGTATAAATGAGATAAATGTAAGTTGCTCTGGATAAGGGCGTCTGCCAAATGCCATAAATATAAACGTCACTGTTTATTTGAGTGAATCTCCGCTGGAGGAAAATGTGACAACTTCTGTTACTGGTTCAGATCGATTTAATGCTCTTGGATAGAAGTCACTTAGCAACACTTCAGTTATTATTTAACATATTCAGATTACAGAGTTCTTGTAGTCTGTGCTACAACTAAGAGAAACGTGTCTTACAGTTTCTTTTCTTCTGCCATCATGTCATACCTGCTCATCAGGAGCTGCTGCAAACCTGCAAAGCCCTGATTCAGCATCTCCTCAGTGTGGTTTATCTTGAATGGAGATCAGGTTTAATACCAAGAACACAATGAAAGAACACTAGATGGCGGTAAGTGAATGTCATTTCAGCAACAAGGAGCGACGTGTTACTGTTGTACTGAAATATTAGGTGGTTTTTATGAAATTATCTTTCTAATTTGCTGTTATTTATAATCCTTTTTTTTTTTTTTTTTTTTTTTTTTTTTTTTACATGTATGACTGAACATGGATAAAATTGGACCCTTGTGTCTTGTTGCATTTTTGTATTTTTTTTTGTATATTATTTTGTATTTTTATTATCTCTGTATGTTTCCTGTTCTATAATTTTGAAACATGAAAGAAAGGTAACATACGTTAATCACCAAAATAATCTTATTTCATAATTTCATTCATTCTTTTGTTTTAAAATCACACATATCTCTACCCTACATTATCCTTCTTCACCTTCTCTTCCTTCCTTAATCCCACACACAGTCTCTGTCTTAAAGCTCATGACTTTACCATGCACTTTGCACAGAAGGTCATCACGAGAAGTCATCCTGGGGAAGGGCTACAAACCATTACACACAATATGGATCCAATTTCCCACAAATTCAAACTGCACTGCAGTAAAGGAATTTCAAGGAAGTCAAAAGTCTTATTTTTGTGTTAAATAAATAAATAAATAAATAAATAAATAAATAAATAAATAAATAAATAAATAAATCTTGTCCAGCATGTTTTGCATTAGAAAGGTAATCTCATTTTAAGAAAAGATATCTAACTTTGTCTTAATAAGATCTTCCAGCAAATATTAAGCTAGATTTAACCAGTAATAAGCTACAACAATGGTTGGCATAATATTCCAGCAGAGGAACATAAGTGTTTTCCTTATTTTAAGACTAAAACCACTTGAACAAATAGATTTTTCAATGAAGGAGCTATGTGTCCTGGTTATGCTGAAATCCACACTGAACTACATTACCCATCACCCCCAGCATGTCACATGACTATGTCACAAGTCCCACTGATCACTAACACCTGTTCTGTGTTACCCCTAATATGCACCTCTATAGAAGTTTTAGGTTTTCAGCACTTAACTGTCAAGCTTTTTTTTTTTTTTTTCTAATTATTAATCTTAGATTAAGGGATAAATTCTTAAATGCAGCTCAATCAAGAGACCAAAATACTCATTTTAAGTAAGTCTATCTGGAATAACTGATAACTTTCATTGCTTGTAATAAACACAACTTGCTTAATTTGTCTAGTTTTAAGATCCAGTAGCATTTTTAGTGACTAGATATTTACACTATTTTCAAGAATTCTTACCGGTTTTGCTTACTCCATTGGCAAATTTTTTTGCTTCAATTTAGTACAATTGAACTAGATTTACATCGGTCTTGCTTGTTTCAAGAAAGGCATTTTTTGCAGTGTGATCACAGAAGAAGAGAAACAACATGAACAATCTGGCTATTACCCAGTCCCTTCTTCACACAATGACCTCACACCATACATAAAAGACAGCATCCTACATCTCCATCTATCTCACATCATCTGCTGCTTTTGACACTGAATGACCACATCCATCATCTCTAGTCATACAGACATTAGCTTAAGATCTGAAGTTACATTCTAACCCGCCTATTGACATGCTTACGGGAGCGCTCCTATGATGTAGCATTGAGATTTTCAGTGTCATCACCTCGCAGCTTTATTCTGAGTCCCTCAGGGCTCAGTACTCATTCTATTCCTATTCTCCATTTATACCAGTTCTCGGTGATCAGTGATTAGCTCTTACGGTTTATTTTACAATGTATGTCACTTTTTCTCCATTCACGTCCCAAGTTGCTCTGAACTAATCCACCTACTGACAACCTCACCATCCGTTACACACATGACTGAAAATCTTGTGTGGTTTTACATGATGGGCTTAACTTCTCTGAGAACATCACAACAACCACCAGATTCTGCAGAAGGCTCTGGTGGAGTTTTTCCAAAATTGCATATTTCACTACTTGAATAAATTCAAATTCATCCAGTGTTCTGAATCATTAAAGTATTATGAATATCCATTTTCTTACTGGAGCTGCAAGGTATGATTTTTAAAAAATCCTTCATTGGGACTGTATGTGGGATCAGCTTTACCACTGAAATTTGATCAGGTCAGCTTTTGAAGGACTCAAAATTAACGAGGCTGTCTATTTGTTTGATTATTATTTTGTGTGTTTTGTATGCGTTTCTTTATCAAAACTGTAAAGTGACCTTAGATGTTATATTAATTAATTCTTTCATTCATTCTGACGTGTGCAAGATGTTACTCAGAATGTAGAACCATAAAAAGTGTTTCAATATCAGAGTTTCCATTAGAACCCCTTTAAGAAGCTAAAAATCCTTAATTATCCAAAAAAGCCTTGAGAAAGGTCACATGTCACACTGGGATTAAGTTTTTCAAAGAAATGTATGCGCATAGAATTTAAGCACACGCCTGAAGCGAGAAGCATGCAAGAACCTGCACTAGTTTTCATTCTTCACACCAGCTACACGCAATGCAAAGCTGGCAATCATCCAAACGTTGAACTGCACTGATATACAGCTAAATAATCACATTCACACAGGAATGCTCTGAAGGCTTGCTCTATGTTATTAAGTGAAGGGCATGTCTGTATAAAAGTTCTTGCTGAAAGCTGAGGTGGATCTTCACTGCATGTACACGTTCTCCTCAGATAAATCAGACTGCTCTATCAAAAAACTTGTGCACAGATCTTATATCATAGGGAAATATTCCATAAGTGAAAACATAGCATAAATATGAATGAAACAGCGATATATTCAATATTTAGGCATATTTTTTTCATTCGATATGTTTCTACTAGTTTTTTTTTTTATTGGAAATTAGATTTTGATGTAACAATTCACCTGTTTTGTAATACTGTAATAAAGACTTTAAAGGCTTTGTGGTTGTGGAGAAGAGATTTGAAGTAAAAATATTTTGTTTTATAAGCAGAATATATTATTCTCAGAAAGTTGCTTTAAATGTCTGAGTTTAGTATCTGGAGTTTAATGTCTAAAAAAATATTGTAGCTTGGTTAAATTGACATTCAGCTCCAGCTCTGTTCCATTGCTTATAGAAAAATGTGGAGCCAGAGCTGAGAAGAACTATGAGTGCACCAACAAAATCTGTTGGTATTCCTTCAGTAAGCAAATATTAATATGACATTCTTCATCTACTCCATATTACAGATATATGGCCTGCCTGAAGCTTCTCATCAAACACCGTTCATGTTTGTTCTTCCTTTCGAGAATCTTCAGTCCAGTAACGGTTTATTGCCCTGTTTATAAAGTTTTTTTTGCAACATTCCTGAGCTCAAACTGTTTGACCTAATAAATATATTTTACATTTTTATTTGTGGATTGAATATTTCTGAACAGTCAAAATTCCAAATAGTTAATGTGTGTGTGTGACAGATGTTTCAAAACACAACATTTTCCACAAAATAACACGAGTGAAAATGTTTTATTTTTTAACTGACATGTTTGGTGAATTATATTCCAATAAAGACAATTCCAATCTATCCTTTACTACTTAGTAATAGATGTAGAGGAGGTAGAGATGACCTTCCCATCGACCACCTCTTCCACCACGGTGATGATTGCGGTTTTGGTGGTGGAGGTCTTGGTGGAGGAAATCAAGGGACTGGTGAAATACAAAAAGGGAATATTGTGGTTAGCATTCCCAGGACTGCCATTCTGCCTCTCCTGTAAGCTGCTTTGGATAAATGAGTCCACCAGTTTACTGAGTTAGTTTACCTGCTGCTGGCCTCAGCGTCCAGCAGTCTCCTGTACTCAGCGATCTCCAGCTCCAGTCTGGCCTTGATGTCCAGCAGCATCTGATACTCCTGAGACTGGCGAGCGAGATCAGCACGAAGCTGCACCAGCTGATCCTCCATATTCGTCACCTAATTTGGGAAAACATGAATAACACAGAAAACAAGATACAGTAAAGAACCACATCTGTCAACTTTCACTTTGTGTTTGGAAAAAGCAAAAACTGCATTTTTCAGAGGTTTACAATTTCATAGATAAAGTTTGGTAAGACCTTACCTGCACTTGGTGTCCTGATAACTGCATGGCATAACGGGCTTGAGTCTCAGACAGTGTTCCCTCAAGGGAGGCTTTCTGTGGTGGGGTAACCAGGGTGGAAATTTGCCTTGATACCACAAATGCTTTTGCAGAACATACAGTAGACAATCATGCAAAAAAAGTTTTTAGTCTCACCATGGCCAACAGAGACTGGAGCTCAATTTCCAAAGACTGCACTGTGCTATTGACGGTGTTCACTTCTGTTTCGGAGGTGGCCAGTGTCTCAGTGCTGGCAGCGACCTCCTGTTTCAGGGCTTCAGACTGCCAGTGAAAAAATAGCAATGAGTTACAATAAGCCAAGTTTTTGTGATGTAATCAAAAAGGGTACTCAGGATTGGTAAGTCCTAGATTAGTAGCTGCTGTAATTACATAGCTAAGCTTCCACAATAAGAATCTGAAGGTTGTCACAGAGTCATCACTGGACTCCTGAGCAGCTCAGCTCTGCGCTTGAATCGGATTCACTTTGTATAAAAAATTTGCATTTGCCTTATACTGCAAAATTGTAGAAGCTATTAAATAATAAAAAAACAACAACTGTAGTCTGGCTTTGATCATTTATGCTCCAGTACATTTACATTTATGGGATTTATCCAGAGTGACTTACATTTATCTCATTTATAGATCTGAGCAGTTGAGGGTTAAAGGCCTTGCTCAACAGTGGCAGCTTGGTAGTGCTGGAGTTTATACTCATCACCTTCCAATCACTAATCCAATGTTTTACCCACTCAATTCCCAGTAAGAACGCACCTTTGTCTGGAACCAGCCCTCAAGCTCTCTCTGGTTCTTGGCAGCAACGGCTTCATAGTGCTCGCGGATTTCTTCCATGACCTTTGTGAGATCTTGCTGTGGTGCAGCATCAACCTCAACATGAATCTGTCCACTCATCTGGCTGCGTGCAGCTAGCAGTTCCTGGAGAAACATGAGTTCCAACCTGAATACATTTGCAAACCTTTTCTTTTCTTTTCATCATGAAGTGATTATGCCAAATCTATAAAACTTGTCTTAACCTACTTAAACACATCAGCTTGACATACTGAAGCATGTTTATAATTTTGTTTTCTTGCAAAGATTCATCACCTCCTCATGGCTCTTCTTGAGGAAGACCAGCTCCTCATTCAGGGCCTCAATCTGCAGGGTGAGATCTTTCTTGGTCAGGTTCAGATCATCCAGCAACCTCTTCAGTCCAGCGATATCGGCCTCAACAGACTGACGCAGGGCTAACTCATTCTCATACCCGTGTAAAGACATTGCTTGATAATTCTTACCTGTGTGTGCCTTATGATATCTCTTTTTACCCTCAGACATCTAGAGTAAGGACTTTATACATCATAGTAATATCTTTCTTCATCCTGAAGTCATCTGCAGCCAAGCTGGCATTGTCAATGCTAAGGTAGACCGTACCCTTCAGCTGAATGGCATCCCAAATCTGAAAACATCAATCCAAAGATATAAAGTGAGAACACATGCAACAATCAAAATGGTCAACCCTGGGTAACTACGCATTTTCAGAATGATCAGCAATTGCTGAAAGAAAAGTACAGAGAATGGTGAACAAATACTGATTTACTAAAAAGACTTGGTGTGGCCTTTGGATACAGTGAAGAGGGCATAAGGATCCCTTGCAAATGTAATTTCATAAAAGCATGATTTTTCTTTAAAGATGACCTTTGAATGATCTACCTTGGCCTGGAGCTCATTGATGGAAGCCAAGGAGCCAGAGTGGTCCCGTGCAGTAGGTGAGGTCTTGCTGTCCAGGAACTGGTGGATCTTGAGCTCAAGATCTGCATTGGCCTTCTCCAGTAAGCGCACCTTCTCCAGGTAGGAGGCCAGACGATCGTTAAGGTTCTGCATGGTGAACTTTTCATTGCCGATGATGCTACTGTCCCCTTCCCCAGCACCACCTCCGAACCCTGCACTACCTCCAAATCCTGCACCAAAACCTGCACCACTGTTGAAGCCTCCACCAATACTGCCTCCAGATCCACCAATAGACAAGGACCGAGAAGCTTGGGAGATACGAACCCCAGACCCTCCTGCTCCACCATAGACACTTCCAGCCCGCATTGCACTGACCCGGCTTCCACCTCCACCACCAACAGACATACGTGAGGATCCCATGGATCCAGATGCAAAGCTACTGTAGGTGGAGAAGGTGCTGGCCATGTTGATGGAGGCTTTTCGGTCTTACCCTGGAGAGTGAGTGAGATTGAGAAGTTCAGCAGACCTTTATAGCTTGGTTGAATCTTCTTTTATAGATGGGTTCATGCCTTAAAGGTAGATTTTAGATGTTATGTGAACACTGTATGATTGACACCCACTCTCTCAGGAGCTTATGTGGTACCAAGTTTCATTCCCACAGGGTTTTTTTTTTTTTTGCTTCAGGTTTGAATTCCTCAAGAACAGTTCTCAGCATGAAGAGATGTTAGCGACAGCAGGTTCATTTGTCAAAGAAGCCCCTTTGACTTCAAGTTTAGAGTATAAAAGAGAAAAAGACTACAGCAATGCAAATACCTTTAGACGTTTTCACACAGCCGACTGATGTCACATATTTTACTAAACATTTTTCTTCTAGATAGAAATGCAAACTCATTACACATGTAGTGTAGACACACTTTATGCATTCAGTCAGAGCGTTTTTCCTCTGAACTCTCAACACTTACATATTTGCATTATTAACTGTTGTGTTTACTTCAACTGTGAATTTTTGTTCACATGAGCTGCTGTTACGATTAAACAAAGTCCACAGATGATTGATCTGCTAGGTAACATTAATCTGAAAAAATAAATGAAAGTGTGTCGGTTACCATTTGTTTGCACCTCACTAAATTAAGGACAATACTAGAAGTTGAAAATGAAACCAGTATTATTATTTTTGTCCTTGTTTGTCCTGAATGACAAACACTTTCCTCTCCATGGGGTTGAAAAAATTAATTTGTTACAATGGACCCTTTTGCAGAAAGTACCAAAGCTTTTGGCAATAGAAAATGGAAACTCTTTTTCCCCCACATCCAACGCCGGCCAAGTACGTCCAAGCTAGATCATTTCTGGTTCTTGCTTAACATCAGAACCAGCAACTAACAATACTCACCACCGTCACACTGGTGGAAAATTAACTAGAACTTCCAAAGCTTGCTACTTATTATCTCTTCTTGAATATGCAGTGGAGAAACGGCTTATTCATTGTTAGGATAAAGCAAATAACAGCTTCTATTATCCCTCTTTCCTCCATCAGCCTTTTCAGCCTCTTGGTTCATTTACTCAAAAGAAAAACTAGCGCATGTGGGTTATAATGGAGCGTATATGGCGCCGGAGAGTCTAAATGAACACACTGGCAACCAGAGCAGTTCAAATAGACGTCTGGTTTGATGCAGATTTCACAGAGGTTTTATAGGTATATACAGAGGTACAAATAGCCAGGGTAGGCTCACTACTGTGTGGAAATAATATGGTAGTTGAACTGTCTGGCCACATACGTGAAAAACATCTTAGGCAATACAAGAATGTACATGTTTCTGAACATATATAGTATCTATTCGCTTAACAGAAAATAGGAAGTTTACTGGCACGTACACAGCAGACAGGTCTAGAAAAGTTCATGACACAGAAATTAAACTAAAATCTAAACATACTTATACATATCTGAGGGAATAGAGAATAGGAAGTTTCCATTATTCATTATGGTGAATATTCAATTCAATTTCAATTCAATTTTTTTTTCAATTCAATTCAATTTTATTTGTATAGCGCTTTTTACAATAGACATTGTCTCAAAGCAGCTTTACAGAAATATCAACACGGTATACAGATATTAAAGGTGCGAATTTATCCCAACTGAGCAAGCCACTGAGTGGCGACGGTGGCAAGGAAAAACTCCCTAAGATGTTTTAAGAGGAAGAAACCTTGAGAGGAACCCGACTCAGAAGGGAACCCATCCTCATCTGGGTAACAACAGATAGTGTGAAAAAGTTCATTATGGATTTATATGAAGTCTGTATGGCGTTAGGAGCAGCCGTAGTCCCAGCAGTCTGGAATTAAAGAAGATTTGCACTCCATCCAGAGGCAGAAAGGATCTGGATCTCTAGTATCTCCATAAATTCGTGTGGGGCTCGGCGAAAGGAGAGAGGGAGAAAAAAGATCATTATGACTGCGAAGTAGTAGAACAGAATCTAGTCAGGGTAGGCTTGAGTAAACAAATACGTTTTAAGCTTAGACTTAAACACTGAGACTGTGTCTGAGTCCCGAACACTAATAGGAAGACTGTTCCATAACTGTGGGGCTCTATAAGAGAAAGCTCTTCCCCCTGCTGTAGCCTTCACTATTCGAGGTACCGTCAGATAGCCTGCATCTTTTGATCTAAGTAGGTGTGGCGGATCATATAAAACCAAAAGGTCGCTTAGATATTGTGGCGCGAGACCATTTAGTGCTTTATAGGTTAATAAAAGTATTTTATAATTAATGCGAGATTTTACTGGGAGCCAATGCAGTATTGATAATATTAGTGTGATATGGTCGTATCTTCTAGTTCTAGTTAGGACTCTAGCAGCTGCATTCTGGACTAACTGGAGCTTATTTATATTCCTACTGGAACATCCAGACAGTAAGACATTACAGTAATCTAATCTAGAGGTGACGAATGCATGAACTAGTATTTCCGCATCATGTAGTGACAATATGTTTCTTATTTTAGAAATATTTCTGAGATGAAAGAAGGCTATCCTAGTAATATTATCTACATGAGCATCAAATGATAGGCTGGAGTCAATAATCACTCCAAGGTCTTTAACTGCTGCACATGATGAAACAGAAAGACCATCCAGAGTAACCATGTGATCAGAAAGATTACTTCTAGCTACACGTGGGCCTAATAAAAGTATTTCTGTTTTATCACAATTAAGTAGAAGGAAGTTAATTAACATCCAATGTCTAATGTCCTTTACACAATCCTCAACTTTACTAAGCTTCTGTCTGTCCTCTGGCTTCGCTGAAACATACAACTGTGTATCATCAGCATAACAGTGGAAGCTAATTCCATGTTTACGAATAATTTGACCTAGGGGTAGCATATATAAAGTAAAGAGCAGTGGGCCTAAAACAGAACCCTGTGGAACTCCAAAAGTAACCTCAGTACGCATGGAGAATTCACCATTTACATCTACGAACTGATAACGATCGGTCAGATAAGACCTGAGTCAGGAGAGGACTGTTCCCTTAATACCAACAACATTTTCTAATCTATCAAGTAGAATAGTGTGATCTATAGTATCAAAAGCTGCACTAAGGTCGAGTAACACAAGCAGCGAGACACAACCCTGATCGTAAGTCAGTAGAAGGTCATTTACTACTTTAACTAACGCTGTCTCTGTGCTATGATGAGGTCTAAATCCTGACTGATACATTTCATGAATGTTATTCCTATCTAAGTACGAGCATAACTGCTTTGCTACAACCTTTTCTAAAATCTTAGAGATGAAGGGGAGATTTGATATTGGTCTATAGTTGGACAATTGAGACGGGTCAAGATCAGGTTTTTTAATCAAGGGTTTAATAACTGCTAATTTAAGTGATTTAGGTACATAGCCAGTGCTTAGGGAAGAATTGATTATATTTAGAAGTGGTTCAATTACTCCTGGACCAATCTGTTTAAACAAACATGTAGGTACGGGATCTAGTATGCAAGTTGATGAATTGGCTGAAGAGATTAATGTAGCTAGTTCGGTCTCTCTAAGCGGAGCAAAACACTCTAAACATTGATCTGATATTGCTACATTGTCATGTAATGGGTTTGTTACAGTACTGTCCGGTTTTAATTTAATGGCCTGTATTTCATGTCTAATATTTTCAACCTTGTCAATGAAAAATTTTATGAAATCTTCACTGCTATGTAATGATTGAGTGTTTCTCTCTGTAGTGGTTTTATTCCTAGTTAATTCTGCTACTGTGTTGAAAAGGAATCTAGAATTGTTTTTGTTGTCTCCTATTAAGGTGGAGAAATAGATTTTTCTAGCATCGCCAAGAGATTTCCTATAATTCAGTAGGCTCTCCTTCCATGCTGTTTGAAATATCACCAGTTTGGTTTGACGCCATTTACGTTCTAATTGTCGAGTTGTCTGTTTTAAGGTTCGCGTTTGATCGTTATACCAGGGTGCCAATTTTTTTTCTCTAATTATTTTCCTTTTGAGTGGAGCCACTCTATCTAGCGTGTAGCGGAGTGTTGACTCCAAGCTTTCAGTCGCCTGATCGAGTTCTGTGTGATCTGACAGTGATCCAAATCTAATTGATGTTTCTGCGAGGTTATTTATGAAGCTCGGTGCAGTAGCTGATGTGTAGGTACGTTTTATGCGGTAGCGAGGCGAGGTGGAAATATTATGATCAATACGTATTATGAACGAGATAAGATAATGGTCTGAGACAACTTCAGACTGCGGAAAAATGATAATATTTTCTATACTTAGTCCGTATGTTAGTATGAGGTCAAGAGTGTGACCACCATTATGAGTAGGCCCGATTACGTTCTGATTAATCCCTACTGAATCTAAGATGCACACAACCGCTAATCTTAGAGGGTCTTCCAGGTTATCAAAATGAATATTAAAGTCTCCGACGATTAATGCTTTATTTACAGACACAACCAGGTTTGAGACAAAGTCTGCAAATTCACTAAGAAATTCAGTATATGGCCCTGGGGGTCTGTATATAATAATTAGAGGAATTGACTTATTTTTTGTGGCTACATAACTTATACTGGTATAAAGAATTTCAAAAGAATTAAATTTATGCTTAGGTTTTTGTGTGACGATTAGATTTTTACTATGGATGAGTCCAACACCTCCTCCTCTACCAGTTGAACGAGGCTGATGTACATAACTGTATCCAGGAGGACTGGCTTCATTTAATGCTATGTACTCGTTTGGTTTAATCCAAGTTTCTGTTAAACACATTAAATTACATTCCTGATCAGTAATGATGTCGTTAACAATAAGAGCCTTAGACGCAAGAGATCTAATGTTTAATAGTCCTAGCCTCAGATCAAAAGTGCTGGCTGTGCATTCAATATGATTTAATTTTATGTTAATTAGGTTACGAAGATAGACTTTCCGAGATTTTCTATATATTTGTATAGCTCGGGGAACAGACACAGTCTCTATAGTATGTATTACCTTTGCCGGATTTTTAGTTGAACATTGATTATACTGAATGTTGTTATTATTGGAAGATGTACTTACGCTAGGCAGTCACTTGGAGTGTAGAGCCTTGGAAATGTTGTCTGAAAGCAGTTCCGCTCCAAGGCTGCTGGGGTGCATGCCATCAGGACGAAACAACCTAGGATGCTCCCAGAACAGATTCCAGTTATTGACAAACAGCAGATTCTGCTCATTACACCAAGAGGCTAACCAATCATTTAATGCTAGAAGTCTACTGAACTTTTCTGCTCCACATCTGTATGTGGGAAGAGGTTCAGAGACGATGATCTTCGCGGTGGGTGATCTGCCTCGTACCGTCTCGATCAGGCTGGAGAAGTCCCTCTTCAGAACCTCCGTCTGCCACAGCCTGGTGTCGTTCGTCCCCACGTGCAGCACAACCGCTCCAATGCGCTCGTCCTTCTTCGGGATCCCGGATACCTGCGCAGCGACATCAAGGACACAAGCACCAGAAAAACAGTGTGTGCGCACCTTACCTTTAGATGAGGCTACACGGACGTTCCGCACAATGGAGTCCCCGACGATCACAGCGTTGGGTCTGGTCTGGCGGAGAGGGGCGAAGCGGTTCCTGGTTGGAATCTCGAACACCGGAGGTGGAGAGAGTCCAGCCCGCGCCTTTTGCCGCTGGTTCACCCAAGGCCCGAGGTGTGTTGGCGCCGGCGTGACGGAGACCACGGCTGGGAAAGTCCTAGGTGCACGGTCCCTGCACAGAGAAATACATGGCGTAGAGGGGCTGGGAGTGGAAATACCACGCTGTGTGCTTACCTTGGATATGTGGGCAGAGGCACAAGATGTTTCCAGCGCAGTTTGTCGCTCCAGCAGCTGGGTCTGCTTGTCGAGTAGGCCGCGGATCTGCTTCTCCACATCCTCCAGTTTCAGCCGCACCATGTGAAGCTCGAGCGAGTCCTCATCTGCACTCAAAACCGGAGAGACAGCAGACATATTTGTTTTTTTTAAAAAAAAAACCAGAACAGCGGTAAGTGAGAAACGTAAACAAGGCTAGCGGTAGGTGATACTAGCGGGCTACGGGCTACAAGCTAGTCGCGGATGTTTTGTAAAAAAAACAAAAAACAAAAAACAAAATACAGATCAAATTTGCGACAGCGCAACGTTACGATTGTTTTATCTAAAGTAGTGTCAGTTATATTTGTATAACGTAAGGTAAATAATTTTAAAGTATAGAGATTAGAAGAAATTAATGTAATAGCGTTAGCTCGAAGGGTGCTGCTTCCTCAGTGACACTTCAGGTTGCCAGATCCTAGCGCCTTCTCAATGTGGATATGGATATTTATAGTCAGGAATGTTCTTCTTTGTGTCTGTAACCCTGTAGAAAATACATGGTTAAGTTTCCTTTTGTTTTGTACGAATTTAAATACACAGACACTGTATTTTTGGAATTCTGTATTTCCATGTTAACTAATTGTATGTACAAATGCATGTGGAAAAGATTGCTACTTTGTTCCACGAAAATGATAGAAAATGTGAAAGATATAAAATTATTTGTTTCTAGGTTAAAATGTTAGCCAGTCAATGGGAAAGGTGAGAGGTCAGGGGAGGATGCAAATCCTGCGTAAGGAAGAGTCACGCTCTCTTTCGGCTGCAGGCGAGGCATGGAGAAGATCACACTGGAGAACTGTAAAGTGATTAATGCTACTTTTCGTGCTTAAGTAACACTTAATGGTTGTCAGACCGATAATCTATTCACTACTTTGCATGCAGAAGAAGTCGGTATCACATAGAGACCTTTTCAAAACGAATTTGTCGGAATAGCTCAGCTTATAGTATTGCCTGAAAAGTTAGCAACTCGGTAGCTGGGACTGTGTTATGCTAACTGGCTTTGACAGCCAATGAGTTGCCTCTGAGGAACAAGACTGCGAGACTAACCGGGGGAAGACAGCTTGCTGTTTGAACTGATACGCGAACTACAGCTGCGCGTGAGCAACTGCGCACACCGAGAGCGCGTGAGCAGCTGCGCACACCGAGAGCGCGAGAGCGCGTGAGCAACTGCGCACACCGAGTGCGCGTGAGCAGGGCTGCAGTGACAGTGCATGGACCCTCTCCGGGCACAGACATCCCCATCAACCTCGTGAGTGAATTTGTTTGGTTTTGTTGCGCGATTCACATGAAGCGGCCAATACAGTTCTAAGGCCTCAACGTCCCCAAGCTACGATTCAGGCCTGCATCAGGAACAGTGGTGTGTGGGGGGTTTATATAAATTCTGGTGTGCCCGCTTAGGTAGGCTATTGTTTTGGGCCCATAGGTTAAAGGGTATAACTGAAAACTGCTTGTTTTATGCATGTACATGGGGTTATATGTAACCTGTTGATTTGGTAATGGTATTGATTTAAAAACCTCAGAAAAAGGTATAACATTGAGTTAAAGTTTTGAATACGTTTTATTTCTAAGTTGATATACATGCAAAGAATTGTGTTTTAATACATATACCTAAACTTTACCTGGTTGTTGGGAATTCATTATTGCTATACGGGGTGTGGAGGGCTGGTGTGTCAGATTAAGATTTATATTCATTTAGTATAGAATAGAGTGTACGCATTAGAAAAGGGGTTTGACTACACTTAGCATTACCTCAGTTAACAAGCTTACACATAGGTATACCATTAAAAAAACATTCATCTAGTTAGTGACAGTTTAAGACATTGAAACACATACAAGGGGAATTGCAACCATAGACATTTGAAGTTGAATAGGGTAAGAGAACCCAGGGCGTCTTTTGCCGCACTAATTATATAGGCAAACGTACATTTGCCTGTGTACATATAGACAATAAAAAACATCAGAACAACAAAACAGAACACAAACATCCAAATTCCAGCTCACACACTACAGAAAAAAGAAAAATAAAATAAAATAAGAAAAAGCTCTGGTGAAAATTGGCAGCGGCACACGAACAGCATATTCTCAACCAGAAACTCAATGTATGAGATGACTATGGGTTCATGAAGTCTTCTGTACTGAAGATGAAATCTTGCCAAGAGTATATCACTCTGACCACCACAAACAGAGTAGTCAGAGCCATCGTCTTTCACCTGACGATGCATGGGTGCAAGAAGTGGATGCAAGAAAGGCAGACAGAAGGATGCATTCAAAATGTGGTGCTGGAGGAAATTTTTTCGCCAGGATAAGCCAGGATAGTGAACAGAGAAGTGCTGGATTGCATAAAACTTGGGACATCATGAGAAGCTAAAATCACTAGAATACGACTGACTTACTTTGGCCTCGTCATACGTGCAAACTCACTAGAGAAGTCAGTAATGTTGGGAATGGTCAGATAAACCAGAAGAAGGGGCCGACAAAGAACACATTGGCTCGACACCATCAAAGCGTATATCAATATGAAAATCAAGCAGCTGAAAGAAGAATGCTGGACAGGATAGCAGGATAGAACGCTCACCTATAAAGTCATCGAAAGTTGGACATGACTGAATGGATAAATTGAAATTGACTGAAGATGTGAGAAAACTTTAAGTTACCCAAGAAAACCCAAGTAACCCTAACCCTTTACATCTGACAGTTACTAAGCGCTGACACTGGAGACTCCTTCCATAAATGTCAAATAAACGATAAACATCTCCTTACAGAAAACTTTGCCATATCAACGATTAAACATGTTTTTAAATCCGTTTATGTTTCATTTGTTATTTTGCACAGACCAAAGACAAATAGGTTTAATTCTCAGATGCCACGTGCATCGTTTTATTTTTACTCTTACCCTTACACATGGACTTCTTGGTGCGTTAGTGCCCCCTACAGACACTCATCAGAACATCTCCCTTTTTTTAACAACTGAACCAATGAAAGAACATCAACCACAACCTTAACCTAATGGTTTCAACCATCCTTTCAAGAAAGACATCTTAACTTGTTGTTCCATTCCACAGGTGCATCACAAAAAATTAGAATACCGTGGAAAAGTTTGTTTTTTCCCATAATTTAATTTAAAAAGTGGAACTTTCATATAGTTTAGATTCATTACACACAAAGTGAAATATTTCAAGCCTTTTTTTGTTTTCATTGTGATGATGGTCGGTTGTGGATCAGGTGGTAGAGCAGGTTGTCCACTAATTGTAGGGTTGGTGGTTCGATTCCCGGCCCACATGAGTCCATATGACTCCACATACCGAAGTGTCAAGACACTGAACCCAAGTTGCTCATGAAGTTAACGCCTTGCATGGCAGCTCTGCTACCAATGGTGTGTGAGTGTGTGTGTGAATGAAAAATTTATTTAATTGCAAACAAAACTGCTTTTTCAGGCTTTTTCTCCAGGTGTGTACATGCTTGTGTTCAGATTTGTCGTTCATTTGGCGCTTCAGCCTCGGGGTCCGGGAGTGGCTGCTAATCGCGCTAACATCTGTCAGTAATATGCTAGCGTGACACAAACTGTGACATGATTACATTTCTTTTTATTTCAGTCCTGGATTCAGCTTCCTTTAGTGAAATGACTCACAAGCTAGTAAATAACAAGTTAGTACTTGCAACCTAAATTTGTTTGTATATTCCAGTTTGTTTATGACAAAAAACGGTCCACAGAAAATGCAATCAACTCTGCAATTCACACAGCTCTCTCACAACAAGGACAGATTCAATCTGGCAGATGATTCAACAGTCATTGGACTGATCACTGAAGGAGATAAAGAGAAAGCATAGGTGAGGGAAGGGAGGTGGCTGATATGGTGGCATGCTGCCAGACCAACAAGTTCTCCCTGCCAACAAAAGCAAGGAGATGATTATTGACCCACGAAAGAGGAGGGAACAGAAAACACCACTGCCGGTAGGTGAGACTGAGGTGGACCTTCAAATTCAGTTCAGTTCAGTTTTATTTGTATAGAGCTTTGAACAGTTGACATTGTCACAAAAAAGCTTTACAGAAATATATTTTTAAATTTAGCTCCTGTGATGTAGTTCCTGTTTTCGAATAATTTCCTTGTTGTTTGTGTCGCCGTTTAAATGATACCGTTCCTTTCTTTTTCTTTTTTCAACACTATCTTTATTGAATTTAGATAGAACATCAAAACAGAACAATAATGAAAATTAGTCAGAGAAAGTAACAAATAATAGGACTAATACACAAGGAAAACCAAATGAGCAGGGAGAAAGGCAATACAATAATAATAATAATAATAATAAAAACATGCATACTGTACATACATGTGTATATATATCCCAACCGTGGCACATTAATATCATAACATGTGATGGGTGTTAAGCCAGGTTAGATAGAAAATATACTATTCGGAGCTAATTCTTTCAAAAATTTTAAAAAGGGGTTCCACATTTAAAAAAAAATAAAAATAAAAATAAAAAATTCAGGATTTCCTTAACACTATATGTACTTTTTCCAGAGCCAAACAATGAGAAGGCTGAAGTCACTGTTTAAAATGAGGACTTTCTCTTTTTCCAGTGACGAGCAACTGCAAGTTTTGCTTGTAATAAACAGAAGATTAATATGTTCTTGAATGTTAAGTATACAGAGTTTAGGACATGTGAGAACATTTTATTTTAACACCAACAATAAAAAAAAATATAAAACCTTCTCCCAAAAGAATTTAATTTGTCCACACTTCCACAAGCAATGATATCGAGTTCCTAGCTCTAAGCTGCATTTGATACATTGATTGGGAATGTTGCGGTTAAATTCAGGTAGCAACTCTGGAGTATACGCTCATAATCCACTTGTACTGCAGGAGTTTAAACCTCGTGTTTAGAATTGTGTCAGAATTAATTAATAATGGTAAATATTTATCCAGTCTGCTGGCCAAGGCTTTAGCAAGTATCTTGATATCTGAGTTTAAAAGTTTAATGTGTCTGTAGGAGCCACATTTCTTGGGTACCTTCCCTGGTATAAAGATTAAAGTTATGAGGGCTGAGCGTAGGGATGAGGGACATTCTTCATTGTCAAATTATCACATCAATCATTGGAGATATCAGTTTATTGGGAAAGATATTATAGATGTCTATGGGTAGGCTGTCTGGACCTGGTGCTTTCCCACCACTCATACAACCAATGGCTGCATGCAGGTCTGCCTCTTCAATTGGCTGATTGAAATAAAAGTCTTCCAACCTTTTTTCCTTGGTCATAATATGTTAATAATAATATTCTGTTCCAAATCAAGCATTTTTAGGGTAAATCTGTTTGTTTTAGAGATAGTATAGATAATCATCTGCCCCCTGATGTAGGCCTTGAATGCTTCCCATCATACTAAAGCAGACATCTGGTCTGTATTCCACTCAAAAAATTTATCAATTTGACTTCCTACAAAATTGAGGAACTTGGGATTGTGTAGACGCCTTCTTGGTCTAAAATCACCGGTGACTATTAAGCTTCCATGAAGAAAGCCCAAAATTAAGAATAGATTGTGTAAAAATGTGGGTTCAACTGTATTAGGACCCTTTACATTAATAAGACTGCAATATTCGTTGTGAATCTTAACACTGACGATAACGAATCTACCAAGTGGATCAGGAATAGTTTAATTGATGAAATGGTATGGAGTTCTTTGACAATCTAGCTAAAGTTATGGACAGGTAACAGAATTAATATACTTGTGAGCATTAACTATTACTGACAACTATATACAACAGTTAAGTAAATTTACTATAAGTTGTAACTGTTCGGATTCTAGTCACAACTCTTTTATGTATTTATATCTTTTCATTTTTACAGGCATAAATTCCCTCCAAACATGATCTACAATGTTGATGAAACAGGTTTTACAACAGTGCAGACACCAAAGCAGGTGATGACAGAAAAAAGAAAGAAGCAAGTGGGTGCCACATCACATCTGCTGAAAGAGGAGAGCTTGTGACTGTAGTCTCTGCAGTAAATGCCACTGGGAATGCAGTCCCTCCCAGGTTTATCTTCCCAAGAGCTAGATACACAGACCATTTCATTACAGGAGCACCACCAGGATCAGTTGGTACCTCTACCAGAGCTGGCTGGATCAATGGAGACACTTTCACCAAGTTCCTCGAACATCTGGTTCAGCACCAACTTTTCCTCTGACCATCCCATTCTGCTAATCCTTGACAACCACGAGGCCCACATTTCCCTGGGAGCATTGGATATAGCAAAAACAAATGGCATTATCATGCTCACAATTCCGCCCCACATGTCCCATCGTCTGCAGCTTCTAGACAAGAGTGTTCTCAGTCCATTTAAGACCTATTACAACAGAGCTCTTGATAGCTGGACGAGATCTAACCCAGGAAAAGCAGCCAAAATGTACCAAATCCATGGATGTGTGAATGAGTCTTTCAATGACATCACTCAACATCTCCTCTGGATTCTGATCCACAGGGATTTCCCCTCACAACAGATATGTTTTCTCTGATGCAGAGTTTGAGCCATCCATGGTGTCTGAGAGGCCAAACCCTGTGTGCAGTCTGCTGTTGCAGATGATTCATCCATAACTTCAACCTCCACCTCTGCTGAGCTGCCTTCACCTTCACAAAGTGGTAAAATGCTGCATCCCAGGAAACCTGGATATGTGTCTCCTACTGAAATCCTACCCCTACCCAAAAGGCAGCAGCCAAGGGTACAAACAAGTCGAAAGCACATGAAGACAAGTATCCTAACCGACACACTTGAAAGGCAGGCAATTGAAATGGCACATGAAAAGAGAAAAAATAAACAGAAGGGGAAAAAGGAAAGTAACATTAATTAGCAAAGAAAGCTGATAAAGAAACAAACCAAGAAGAAAATCACAGTGTATCTTCCCATCCCATTTGATGACATATCTAAAAGGAAAAATATTTTTTAAAAGAGGTAAATTATCTCTAAAATTTCACATGGGTTTGATTCAGATTCAGTTAGATGGACAGTTTACCCACTGACTTGGATCAATTTACCCCTAACCTGGGGCAAACTCAGCCATATTTTTTAGAACTCTTTGTCATAGATGCATTCTGACAATTTAAATTAGTAGAAAACATCCTGAAATTAGGTCAGATATTTTCATTGTATTTTTACCTCATTTTCTTTACTTATTGAGAATAAGCAAAAAATGTCTTATCTTACCCCACTCTCCCCTATTGGATCTAGATAAAGAGTTTAAAAAGACAATATTGGGAGAGCATTAGAGTCTGGATGGGTACCTCTAGAGAGGGTTAATGCGAGTGAGAGCAATATAGTTTCTGTAAGGGAAAGTCTGGATGCTTCATGCAGAGATAGCAATCCCCCAACTCCGGCATTAGAGCCCTCACAGTATGGTGAATGGGTGATGACTTAGCGGCATGATCGCAAAGCGAAAGCTAACGCTAAGGCTTGCCCATGGAAGCACCACTCCTCTCTGCTTCACATTTCCAACAGGTTTGCTCTCCTCAGTGAAGAACTTGCTGAGAAACCTGAAAGAGCTCTGGTTATAGGAGACTCTATCTTAAGGCAAGTGAAATTAGCTAGGCCTTTAGGGGCTCTAAACTAGGAGTCAGGGTGCCGGACATAGCAGGTAATCTTAGGGTCTTAGGAAAGCACAGTGATATATGCCTTTGTTAGTCAGAGGTGACTAAGAATAACTTTGTAGAGGTGTGTAAATTAGCATTATATTTGCTGAACTGCTGGAGGTCCAGGTGGTGATCCAAAAACAATGAGGGCTTTATAGATAATTGGAGTAGTTCTGAGGGCAAGGCTGGCTTGTTAGGGTGGGATGGTGTCCATCCAACTTGGGAAGGTGCTGCTCTCATTTCTTGCAGCATAGCACATAGTCTCAGACCAGGTCTAGTTAATCTGGAACAATCCAGAACCAAGCCCAGGGAGCAGACAAGCAGGCTAAACCGACCATTATTAAACCCGATTTAAGTAGTGTAGTGCAGTTGTGTAACCAGGAAATTCATTACAGTTTTCACATGAAGTCTGTTTTATAGTCTTAAGTTGTCAACAGTTCACTAACGGAGACTTGAGTGCAAAACTGTTTGTAATTGTAGTCCTAAAGCATAGCAAAACTATTCGTATCAATTGCAAAGCCATCTTCATGGTTTTTAAGTTGTACCATCCTTAGTGATCTCATCGGTCTTTAGGCTGTCCTTTTTGCATGCTTTCCAAAGTTGGCAGAAGATGGTGTAATACCCAAAATTATTGTTTTATGTACATATTGTTTTATAGACTTTTGCAGGGTCACTGTTTTGTCACTGTAGATCAATATTGGCTTTTATCCACATTAGCCTGACTTTGTATAGCGAAGTACAATATTTGTGGTTAACCCCACATAACTATTTGGTGGGAACACACCAAACTGTGTGATGTTTTTCCTCTGCCTAACCAGTTGTACATGGATATAAAAGTCAACATGCACCTGTTACAAAGGCAAGTTTTTTGTAATTAAAAAACTAAATAAATTAAACCTAGATAAATCATGTGAGAACTTTTCCACCTCTAATGTGAAATTACAGTGTATAAAAGTGAAACACAACCAGAAATATTTTAAGGGACAATAGGAAAAAATAAAAAAGTTATAATAACTTTGTTACATAAGTGTGCACACCTATTTATCACTGGGGGTATGGCTGTGATAAGAATGATGATGATAATCTCATGTTCAAAAGTAATTATCATGCAGCTGTCATCACTGAAATTATTCTGATTAACCACAAAAAAAGACCAGCTGTTTCTGTCGGATTTTCTTGACATCTTCTTGGTTTCATCTGAATGCTGAAGCCATGATCCGCAAAGGTCACAGAGCCTGTACAGGGTATCAATGTCGAAAAGAGTCGATTAGGCGAGGGGTATAAAAACCTTCCAATACTTTAGATGTACCATGGAACACCGTGAAGACCACCATCAACAAGTGGAGAAAATGGAGCACCGCAGTGACATCACCAAGAACAGGACGTCAGTCCAAAATTTTCAAAAGGACAAGACAAAAACTTACCAGGGAGGCTGCCAAGAGACCTATAGAAAAATTAAAGGAGCTGCAGGAACATCTAACAAGTGCTGATTCCTCTTTGCATGTGACAACAATCTCTCATATTCTTCACATATCTGGGCAGTGGGGTGGAAGGTTAGACCAAAGCCATTTTTCACAAAAAACATCCACGCTCAACTGAAGCACCCCAAACCATGTGGCAAAATGTAGTATGGTCTTATGAGACCAATTTCAAAAAGTATAATAGTTCCATAATTCCAAAAGGTATGTTTGGTGCAAAAAAATCACATCACCAAAAGAACACCATCCCCACAAAGAAGCATAGTGGTGGCGGCATCGTGCTTTAGAGCTACTTTTCTTCAGCCAGAATGGGGCTTTCAATAAGGTGGAGAGAATCATGGATAACTACAAATAGCAGCTGATTTTAATGCAGAACTTTCAGGTGTCTGCTAGTAACCTGAAGAATTTTACCTTTCAGCAGGACAATGACCCAAAAGCACGCATCCAAATCAACAAATCTCAATCAAAAGAAGATCAGTGTTTTTAAATGGCCTAGCCAAAGTCCAGACCTGAATCAAGCGATACTAACCTCACAATTTGATGGAACTGGAATGTTTTTGATTAGGGAAATATTCCTAAGTCAAGATGTGCCAAGCCGAGAGACTCTGAGTGCTGTAAAAAAATCAAAGGACGTTTCCACTTAGTATTAGTTAAGAGGAGTGTGCACTTATGCAATTAGGATACTCGAAGTTTGGTTTTCAGTGGCATTGTACAAGTTGTAATGTTTAAATTAAAGATGGAAATGTTGATCTTATATAAAATTGATCAAGAAAGCTCGCTCAGTCTGGGGCTGCTCTCTGGTGAGTTTTGGCGTGGTGGTGGTGGTGGAAAAGAGGACACTCAATAAACACGCAGCCTTTATGGACAAGAAACAGCAATTAAACAGTAGAGCTCTTTTGGTAGAAGACTCATTCAGCCCCACTGTACTAAGGAGCAGTACAAGAGGTCTTTTGTAGCAACAGCGTTAATACAGTGTATTATATATATATACATATATAAATGTAAATGTAAATATTGTATAACAGTATGCTGGGACATTATTTTGCACTGAACCAGTCTTAGGATAAGCTCATTGGACAGTAGTTGATCTTTAATAATTGGAATACCACCATCTACTATTCATATCCATATGCAGTGCCACTTGCTGACAATGTTTGCACAGCATTGTACTACCACTTTAATTCCACTCTAATATGCTGCTTGAGTTGAATGTTTACACCCAATATATATATATATATATATATATATATATATATATATATATATATATATATATATATATATATACACAGATCAGCCATAACGAACCCACTGAGGTGACGTGAATAACGTTGATTATCTCGTTACAGTGACACCTGTCGGGTTTGCGGGGGTATATTTAGTAGGCAGCAGGTGAACAGTCAGTTCTGGAAGTTGACGTGTTGGAAGCAGGAAAAATGGGTGAGTGTAAGGATCTGAGTGACTTTGACAAGGACCAGATTGTGATGTCTAGACGACTGTTTCAGTGCATCTCCAAAACGGCAGGTCTTGTGGGCTGTTCCCAGTATGCAGTGGTTAGTACCTACCCAAAGTGCTCCAAGGAAGGACAACTGGTGAACCGGAGACAGGGTCATGGGCTCCCAAGACTCACTGATGCATGTGAGGAGTGCAGGCTAGCCCATTTGGTCCAATCCCACAGAAGAGCTACTGTAGCACAAACTGCTGAAGAAGTTCATACTAGCTCTGATAGAAAGGAGTGAGAGCACACAGAGCATCACAGCTTGCTGCGTATGGAGCTGCGTAGCTGCAGAGTGGTCAGAGTGACCATGCTGATCCCCTGTACACCACCGAAATCTCCTACAATGAGCAATCAGAACAGGACCATGGAGCAATGGAAGAAGGTGGCCTGGTCTGATTAATCATGTTGATGGCTGGGTTCGTGTGCACCACTTACCTGGGCAAGAGATGGTACCACGATGTACTATGGGAAAAAGGCAAGCTGGCGGAAGAAGTGTGGCGCTCTACTGTGAAACCTTGGGTCCTGGCATTCAGGTGGATGTTACTTTGACAAGTACCACCTACCTAAACATTGTTGCAGAACAAGTACACCCCTTTATGGTAACGGTGTTCCCTACTATCAGTGTCCTCTTTCAGCAGGATAATGCTCCCTGACACACTACAAACATTGTTCAGGAAGGGTTTGAGGAACATGACAAAGAGTTCAAGGTGTTGACTCAGCCTCCATCTCAATCCTATCGAGCATCTGTGGGATGTGCTGGACAAACAGGTCTGATCTATTTCTGCATAAATATGACCTAAAACATCATCTGATTTTCTTCAAGTCCTAAAAGTACATAAAGGCCCAATTAAACAAATGAGACAAAAATATTATACTCAGTCATTTATTTGTTGAGGAAAATTATCCAATATTACATATCTGAGAGTGGCAAAAGTATGTGCACCTCTAGGATTAGCAGTTAATCTGAAGGTGAAATTAGAGTCAGGTGTTTTCAGTCAGTGGGATGATGATCAGGTGTGAGTGAACATCCTGTTTTATTTAAAGAACACGGATCTATCAGAGTCTGACCGTCACAACACGTGTTTGTGGAAGTGTATTATGGCACAAACAAAGGAGATTTCCGAGGACCTTGGAAAAAGAGTTGTTGATGCTCATCAGGCTGGAAAAGGTTACAAAACCATCTCTAAAGAGTTTGGACTCCACCAATCCACAGTCAGGCATACTGTGTACAGATGGAGGACATTCAAGACCATTGTCACATATAACTGACCAAATATAACATTTTTGTCTCATTTGTTTAATTGGGTTCTCTTTGTCTACTGTTAGGACTTGTGTTAAAATCTGATGTTCCAGGTCATATTTATGCAGATATGTAGGAAATTATAAAGGGTTCACAAACACAGACCATGTCTTTTCTGTTAAAGAAAACTCTTTCTGGTCAAATTCAAGCTGCTGTTGATGCAGTTGTTCAGTAGAGCCAGATCTTTTCCCTTTCAGCAAATGCTGTTAAAGCAAAAGATATGCGAATCAACTTCAAATACACCCCCCCCCCCCCCCCCCCCCCCCAAACACACACTGTTCTCCTGCTTGGTCAATGTGTAGTTTGATTGGAATCTTTTAAGCTTCTATGTGTCCAGTTCATCTCAGACCTAACATGGTATAATGATGTAACATACATTATGAGGAAAAATCAACCATTAAGAGTTGCTGAGCATACAGACTTCATATTTAGTTCACCTTCATTCAGCCTGTTCTGGAGCATGCTTTTCAATGGTGTTGGACACTGTTTGGGAAAACACACACTATCCTATGCCTCCTTTAATCTTAAGGTGCAGGCTCTTTATTAGTACCTAGAATAATGAAAACTACAGCATGGGGCAGAGCTTTTTCTTAAGGATATGTGGACCAGCCTTTAAGGACACAGACACATTCTCAATCTTTTGGTCTCAACTGAAAATATCTGTTATGATTTTTGTTAATAACTTTTCTATTAGCTAAAGGCCCAGATCTGTGGGTTCATAGAAAGTTTTGGTAAAATGAACAACAGACACGTGAACTGCATTGACTTGACTTTATTTTACTTTGGAAGCATTGAGAAAGCATGTCACAGGGATGGAAGTCATCTCGTTGATGTGTGGAGACTCAACATGCTTACTTGGTGAAAGTTTTGCTCTCAGAAGAACTGGAGGAGCTTACCACTTTACCATCCACCACCTCCTCTGTGACAATCACAACCTTCCGAGTGGTGGAGCTAGAGGAGGTTGTGGTGCTAGATGATGAAATAAAGACAAAATGAGCAGAAAGGTGAGGAGAGACAACATCTACATATTCCCCAAATCTACTAAAATTTTCTGTGAATTGTTCACCTGGTGGTCGCTTCTCCATCCAGCAGTCTCCTGTACTCAGCGATCTCCATCTCCAGTCTGGTCTTGATGTCCAGCAGCATCTGATATTCCTGAGACTGACGCTCCAGATCAGCACGAAGCTGCTGCAGCTGCTCCTCCAGGCTCGTCACCTGAACCTGATAGCCAGTGAGTATTTGTGTATAGCGGTTCTGTGTCTCAGCCAGAGTGTTTTCAAGCGACGCTTTCTAAACAGGCAAGAAGATGAAGCATGTTTAAGGAAGGGAGGGTCATGAAGGTTAGCAAGAAATCATATGGAGAGAATTAGCAAAAATCATCACAGGTTTAGCTGAAAGCCATAATAATATTACACACAAGTTCATTCATATCATGATTAGCAAAAAACACATCATAAATATTAGTGAGAAGATGTATCATATGGATAGCTAGGATTATTAAGAAAGTTTTGAATCATGAATATTATTGATTATATTATATTATATTATATTATATTATATTATATTATATTATATTATATTATATTATTTCGTGTTAAAGATCAGTTTTTGAATGTTTGGTCTAAGACACTCTCACCATGCTAAGCTGTGACTGAAGCTCGATTTGCAGACTCTGAAGAGTGCGCTTGACTTCTGTGATTTCAGATCTCGACGTCTGGAGTGTTTCTGTGCTGATGGCAACCTCTTTGCTCAGTGCTTCACTCTGTGGTGATGAAAATTGCAAAAACAATTGAAAATCTCAGAGTGATGCACTTCTGAGCACTGAGAGTTAAACACGTTCCAATTCAGACTCACCTTGGTCTGGAACCAGGCCTCAATTTCTTTGCGGTTCTTAGCGGCCACGGATTCGTAATGCTCGCGGATTCCGGCCAAGACGGCATTCAGGTCTTGTTGTGGTGCGGCATCCACCTCCACATTCACCTGTCCACCCATCTGAGAACGCGCCAACAAGAGCTCCTACAGGAACATAGTCGAGATGTGAGCTACTGATAGCATTGTATCCACAAAGACACCTTGAGGTGATGGAATTCCTCAGCGATGAGGTCTTTGGGGTTGAAGCTTTCTAGGTGTATTAAAGCCGATGAGGTCTAGGTGCATTAAATGTATTGCAATACACCATGTAAATGATAACTGCATGATAACTGTGACATGCTGAGTGCTGTAAGTTTAATGAAGTGGTTCTTTGTGCAGATGGTTGAGGATCATGCCTCACCTCCTCGTGGTTCTTCTTCAAATAGATCAGCTCATCTTTCAGACCCTCAATCTGCATCTCCAGATCCGATCTAGCCAACGTCAAGTCATCTAGAACCTTCCTCAGCCCGGCGATGTCTGCCTCCACTGACTGCCTCATGGTCAGCTCATTCTCATACCTGTCACAATAAAAACAATCTGTTTTACACCTGTAGTTTATCTCAACCTGAGAAGGTCAAACTGAAGAAAAAACAGACCCTGTTGTACTCCAAGGTTGTGTTTATTTATTCTAAGAGAAGCTGTATAAACTTAAAGTAGAACCAGAACATGACACCATTCTGCTCCCTATTGCTTACACTAGAGAATCATGCACACTATATAGTTTTATAAATAACGGTTTTGGACACTCACTTTACTCTGAAGTCGTCAGCAGCAAGTTTGGCGTTATCAATGTGGAGGTACAGTCCTCCATTCACAGCAATGGCACCCTGGATCTGTAAAATAATCACAGGTAAACATTTATATACAAGTTTTAATTTCCAATAAAATATCCAAGTATAAAAAGGTACAAAGAGCTGGTGTGGCCCCTGTAATGAAAGGTAATTGGGTGAAATAGATGGGAGTGGCCCTGTAGTGAGAGGGAATTGGATGAAAGAGATAGGTGTGGCCTTTGTGTGGGGAGGGGATCAGGTGAAAGAGAAGGGCGTGCCTCCTGTAGGACAAAGGGATTGGGTAAACATGTCTGAAGACAAATGAGGAAGGACTTCCTGCCGCTCTGCCTTTATCTTCCTGCTATTATCCTGCTATTATATACTATTACATAGCCTATTATTGGTATATATAGCTGTATATATCTGTATATATAGCTATTATATAGCATACCACACATGCAGACAGACAGGTGAATGTGCAGACAGACAGGTGAATGTGCAGAGAGCAGGTGAACGTGCAGACAGACAAGTGAATGTGCAGAGAGCAGGTGAACGTGCAGACAGACAGGTGAATGGGCAGACAGGTGAATGTGCAGAGAGCAGGTAAATGTGCAGACAGACAGGTGAATGTGCAGAGAGCAGGTAAATGTGTAATAAGGATGGATTTTAAAGATTGTGGTCATCCTAAATGGTTTACAGCATATAAGTGTGAGTGAGTGAGAAGTGGGGTTACACTGAGGGCAGGGTTATGATAAAGGATGATTGCTCGTAGTAATAAGTACACCTTCATTAATTTCAAATACATCATCACCAGTCTCCCACTCAGTAGAGTTAAAGTGAACTTCATCAGTGGGATAGTGGGGAAGGTGATCGTGAGTACCCTACTCACTATGCACTACATCCTATTAACACTAACCAGTGCATTGTGGGATTTCCATGGGTGCACCATATCCTCTCTACTATGACATGACTACAAAGGCTGAGTCCCTAAAGAGTGCATAGTGGTTAGTAAGGAAGCTGATAGGGGGAAATTTAAAGCCATACCTTGGCCTGGAGGTCACTGATGGTGACAAAGTAGGCAGAGTAGTCTCGGGCAGCGGGCGAGGCCTTGCCTTCAAGGAACTGGCGGATCTTGAGCTCCAGCTCAGCGTTGGCCTTCTCCAGCGTGTGCACCTTCTGCAGGTAGTTGGCCAGACGCTCGTTCAGATTCTGCATCGTCAGCTTCTCATTGGCTGAAACATCGACAGCGTCGGCGAGGTTAAAGCCACTTCCGACGGATAACCTGGAGGTGGAGATGCGCACTCCGGACCCTCCAGCTCCTCCATACACGCTGCCACCTCCTCGGGAGCTTCCGAGGAGCAGGGCTGAGCCGCTCCTCACAGAAGAGGAGGAGGATGAGATGAAGCTTCGGTTGGAGAAAGTGCTGGCCATGATGATGATGAGGATGTAGAACTCTTCTGCTCACGCTGGAGAAGAACAAGTGGCAAGAGCTGAGAACTGGCTGCTTTTAAAATCCTGAAAAAGGGGTGGGGGTTTAAGGGGAGAACTTAACAGAACATTCCTTGCCGCAGGGTGAAAACACCTCAAACCAGAACAACCTGTCCAGGAGAAAGAAAGCGACCAGAAAAGCCACCAGTGGAATTTGCACAGATTGATCATGTGGGTGAGCCAGCAAATCACAGCCTGAGTTTAAATCATTCTACGGTTATACAAACATGAGCTTTTGATCACAAAACATCTCCACATGGCAGACGTCCAGGGGTGTGCTAACAAAAGAAATGGCATTAAGTGATTTTGCACAGGATGTCACGATCTTTAATGAATAAAAAAACTGCTGCAGGAGGCGTGTATGAATTTACTGTACACTTAAACATAATAGTTTAACTCAAATAAAATAAAATGCAGATAATCATCTGTTTAAAACAATCAAAAAGTGGCCAAATGTTTGAAAAGTCCTGCTTTTGTAAAAGAAAAATATATTTAAGAATTTATTTACTTTTTAAAATTTATTGTTCATAAAAAAACTACATACTTTTATTACTTTTAGTGTTAACACTTACTAAATGTATTATATCGGAAGAACTTATAACAGTGTAAGTGTTTTTAAATTGTAATGACCAGCAAACAGAGGACGTACCCCTGACGGTGCAAACGTCCACTTAGGTCCGCATTTGGTCCGGTTTGTAACGTTCGCTGGGGACGTTTCGTACAAATTAAAATATTAGGTTCATTAGAGACTTGTGTGAATGCTTTTCAGTTTTAACACAGAATTTAGTGTCCCTCACCTGTAAAGAGATTGCTAGGCAACATTTTAGATATATCAAATCATAACACTACTGAATGTGTTCATTTCGTTGTTTTAGGTTAGAAACCGAGAAGAAATGCCATCGGAATAACCCCGGACACAGCTGACAACCAGACACACACACACACTCACACACACACACACACACACACACACACACACACACACACACACACGGAAAGGGCACAGCACCTTTACAATTGTTCAATTAAAATAAATGTACTTTGTTCCTTACAATTTCTCACGTGTCTGTTTTCTCTGGTTAGCCGAAAAGTAAAATAAAACGACGTTCAGACGACTTTAATCGAAAGTCCCATAAGTGTCCCGAATGGCTGCTGGACGTCCTGTGAACGTCCCCTTGAATGTCCGGACTACACATGGACGTTCGGGGACGTTCGCAGAGGCCATTTAGGGGATGTTCTGGGGACCTTGTTTGTCAGCTGGGTACGTGATGTTTTAGCTTAAACATCCTAAACGCATTTAGTTGTGATATTTTTTTAATTGCACTTATTGCACTTATTGCATTTAATTGCACAGTAGATTTAAGAACGTAATTTGTAGACAGAATTATCACACTTAAAGTGCATTATAAATACTTTAAATGTTTTTAAACAAGTACTAAACTCCATCCACTTTTTTGCTCTTTTGTGTTATTCACAAAGTGAAAGTGCATCAAAAAAAGTTTGCAATATTCGCTGTCTCCTGCCTGTTTCCATGCAACTGGCCTTTTGTCTGTAAAATGGTGTGCGTGATGGCATCATCCTTTAAAAATGTTTAAACTAATTGTTGCATAAGTTTTGGTGTTTCACAAAAGAAATCTGCCCTTGAGCTGTTTCCATACATCATTTTATGTATATCACAAAATGTGTATCTTATGCGTCTCGCATGTTCTCAAATCTTTGAAAAATGGAGAAAATATTGAGAATTAATTGGAATTAAATCAGCTTGTTATTTATTTTTATCGTTCACTTTATGTCACACAGAGTCGACTGTACTCGGAAAAATTTACGAGTCCAAAATGCCAGAGTCCGTGACGAGTCCGAATTCGTTCATAATTGCACTCAGGAACCTCCAGGTGGTGAGCGATATTATATCTGTAAGCTTGTAAAGATTGTGCATTGCGTAAACATTTAACCCTGTAAGTCACATCAGTGATTCTTTTACGCAGCCAATAAAAACAAAGCCTCAGGTGGTGAAACTGATCACGGATACCAAGCATGTTTCACACGGTGGAAGAAATTCTTATTGCAAGACTGAACCTTGTGTGAGTTACTTTAACCTGTAAGGTGTTAATTATGAATGATTCCTTTAATGGAAGGAGAACAAAGCAGTAGCCCATGACACTAATCTGCCTTTGAGATTATATCCTCACAAACTGATTAAAAACCCTAATGAAGTCAGTTTCCTGCATGGTTTATCATTGGGTGGAGAAACTGGATTTAAATCAACAACCATTAAAGTGATCCATGCACAAGTCTCTTCATTCTCAAATCAGATATCACGATTAAATGCAGAACCATGTTAGAAATGGTAAATGGTGCACTTATATAGCGCTTTTATCCAAAGCGCTTTACACTGTGTCTCATTCACCCATTCACACACACACACACACACACACACACACACACACACACACACACACACACACCAATGGTAGCACAGCTGCCCTGCAAGGCGTTAACTTGCCATTGGGAGCAACTTGGGGCTCAGCTCTACCACCTGATCCACAGCCGCCCCACACTAAAACTAGGATGCATTTTATTATAAATTATTTTAAGGCACTAACAAAACCACATGTAATTAAACTGATCTGCGTTTGCACGGAAATAAATGATCAGGTCATCAAAAGCAAGTTTTAGGAACAGTTTGTTTATTTCCTTCAAAACCAAGTGATGGTTCTCAAACATGAAAGCTCCTGAAGATCATTTTTCTGTTCAACATCATGTTGATCATGTGTTAATGATCCGTAACACTGAGGGTTAGGATATCTGCCAGCTCTGCAGTGTGTGTGTGTGTGTGTGTGTGTGTGTTTGAGAGAGAGAGAGAGAGAGAGAGAGAGATAAAGATCAGTGACTCAGCCAGTGAAACATTTCTGAAGAAATTTTCCATCAGAGACACGAGAACAGACTTGCCTTACATACTGTGACCTTCACACACACACACGCACACACACACACACGCGCGCGCGCGCACACACGCAGACACACGCGCACACATGCGCACACACATACACACACACAAAGCCTGTATGGACTTGTACAGATTTTATTACTATTCTTTTATGGCATTTTGGTAGATGCCCTTATCCAGAACTTACATTGATCTAATTTATACAGTATCTCACAAAAGTGAGTACACCCCTCACATTTGTGTAAATATTTGATGTTATCTTTTCATGTGACAACACTGAAGAAATTACACTGTGCTACAATGTAAAGTAGTGAGTGTACAGCTTGTGTAACAGTGTAAATTTACTGTCCCCTCAAAATAACTCAACACACAGCCATTAATGTCTAAACCGCTGGCAACAAAAGTGAGTACACCCCTAAGTGAAAATGTCCACATTGGGCACAGTTATCCATTTTCCCTCCCCGGTGTCATGTGACTTGTTAGTGTTACAAGGTCTCAGGTGTGAATGGGGAGCAGGTGTGTTAAATTTGGTGTCATCGCTCTCACACTCCCTCATACTGGTCACTGGAAGTTCAACATGCCACCTCATGGCAAAGAACTCTCTGAGGATCTGAAAAAAAGAATTGTTGCTCTACATGAAGATGGCCCAGGCTATAAGAAGATTGCCAAGACCCTGACACTGAGCTGCAGCACGGTGGCCAAGACCATACAGCGGTTTAACAGGACAGGTTCCACTCAGAACAGGCCCCGCCATGGTCCACCAAAGAAGGTGAGTGCACATGCTCAGAGTCATATCCAGAGGTTGTGTTTGGGAAATAGACGTATGAGTGCTGCCAGCATTGCTGCAGAGGTTGAAGGGGTGGGGGGTCAGCCTGTCAGTCCTCAGACTATGCGCCGCACACTGCATCAAATTGGTCTGCATGGCTGTCGTCCCAGAAGGAAGCCTCTTCTAAAGATGATGCACAAGAAAGCCCACAAACAGTTTGCTGAAGACAAGCAGACTAAGGACATGGATTACTGGAAGCATGTCCTGTGGTCTGATGAGACCAAGATAAACTTATTTGGTTCAGATGGTGTGAAGCGTGTGTGACGGCAACCAGGTGAGGAGTACAAAGACAAGTGTGTCCTGCCTACAGTCAAGCATGGTGGTGGGAGTGTCATGGTCTGGGGCTGCATGAGTGCTACTGGCACTGGGGAGCTACAGTTCATTGAGGGAACCATGAATGCCAACATGTACTGTGACATACTGAAGCAGAACATGATCCCCTCCCTTCGGAGACTGGGCCGCAGGGCAGTATTCCAGCATGATAACGACCCCAAACACACCTCCAAGACGACCACTGCCTTGCTAAAGAAGCTGAGGGTGAAGGTGATGGACTGGCCAAGCATGTCTCCAGACCTAAACCCTGTTGAGCATCTGTGGGGCATCCTCAAACAGAAGGTGGAGGAGCACAAGGTCTCTAACATCCACCAGCTCCATGATGTTATCATGGAGGAGTGGAAGATGACTCCAGTGGCAACCTGAAAGCTCTGGTGAACTCCATGCCCAAGAGGGTTAAGGCAGTGCTGGAAAATAATGGTGGCCACACAAAATATTGACACTTTGGGCCCAATTTGGACATTTTCACTTAGGGGTGTACTCACTTTTGTTGCCAGCGGTTTAGACATTAATGGCTGTGTGTCGAGTTATTTTGAGGGGACAGCATATTTACACTGTTACACAAGCTGTACACTCACTACTTTACATTGTAGCAAAGTGTCATTTCTTCAGTGTTGTCACATGAAAAGATATCATCAAATATTTACAAAAATGTGAGGGGTGTACTCACTTTTGTGAGATACTGTACATCTGAGCAGTTGACACTGAAGGGCCTTGCTCAGGAGCAGTTTGGTGGTGCAACCTTCCGATCCTTAACCACTGAGCTACCACTTGATATTAATATGTGTGTGTGTATATATATATATATATATATATATATATATATATATATATATATATATATATATACACCAAAGATTTCTGATGCGTTTGTGCAGAAATCATTAATTTGTTGTTAAAGGTGGTTTGTATTCTGATTCATGGTATTTGTGTACAATAACTGTATGCATGTAAGAGTCTCATCTCACTTTTACTTCACTCGCAGCTAAAAAAGCCTAAGCCCTCGGCCGTTTCAAGTCGGTAATAAACAGTTTTATATATTTACAACATTTATATATCTATATAACCTGAGCCTTGTGAAAGTCATGTAGACGAGCATGGACCTGTTTCAGTGTACTCTGTGTGTTTTACTGTAATGATAACAATAAAACTCTTCTGTATGAAACGATATGTTCTGCATATTCCTGAGCGCTGAACACGTCTTCTAAAGAATCCAGACTTTCTAGTCCAGACCTGTTCAGTACTTTCACTGAAAACCCCCACACTGACACACCCCTGTGCTGCCCCACACCCAGCTCATCTCACTTTACACAGAAGCGTTTCATGTAATAACACACACACACACACACACACACACACGCGCACGCGCACACACACACACACACACACACACGCGCACACACACACACACACACACACACACACACACACACACACACACACACACACACACACACACACACATCCAAAGTGGTGAATTTTAGCAACAATCCTGATTTATTATACACTCATTACACCACACTGCTGTAGAGTTCTGGATTGTGATTGGTCAGAAGGTGTTGATTAGTTTTCTATAAGCAGCAGCTCTGACTGTAGTGCAGCTGCAAATCACAGGTTTATATTAATGCGCTTGTTAAAGTTATTGTTTCTATAGTAACAGTTATTAATAAACAGATAATTACTAATAATAAACTACATTAATAATAAACAGATCTAAACAAAAAACATTGATCTGTAAGGTGGAATGTGTTTATATAATGTTTAAGGAAGGAGTCTCCAGTGTCAGCACTGTGTAACAGTCAGAGGTGAAGCTGTAACTTTAAGTTTTCAACATCTTCATCACAGAGTTTACACTCTGTTTCACACCAACACACACACTGCTATTTATCTCACTAAGAAGGTGCATATTTTTTTGTTGCCTTTTTTTAACTTGAAGAGAGAATAAAGAGAGGGAATAAAGAAAGATAATAAAGAGAGAGAATAAAGAGAGGGAATAAAGAGAGAGAATAAAGAGAGGGAATAAAGAGAGAGAATAGAGAAAGAGAATAAAGAGGGAATAAAGAGAGGGAATAAAGAGAGGGAATAGAGAGAGGGAATAAAGAGAGAGAATAAAGAGAGGGAATAAAGAGGGAATAGAGAGAGAGAATAAAGAGAGAGAATAAAGAGAGAGGGAATAAAGAGAGGGAATAAAGAGAGAGAATAAAGAGAGAGGGAATAAAGAGAGGGAATAAAGAGAGAGGGAATAAAGAGAGGGAATAAAGAGAGAGAATAAAGAGAGGGAATAAAGAGAGAGAATAAAGAGAGAGGGAATAAAGAGAGAGAATAAAGAGAGGGAATAAAGAGAGAGAATAAAGAGAGAAAAAAGAGAGGGAATAAAGAGAGAGAGAGAATAAAGAGAGAGGGAATAAAGAGAGGGAATAAAGAGAGGGAATAATGAGAGAATAAAGAGAGGGAATAAAGAGAAAGAGAATAAAGAGAGAATAAAGAGAGGGAATAAAGAGAAAGAATAAAGAGAGAGAATAAAGAGAGAGGGAATAAAGAGAGGGAATAAAGAGAGAGGGAATAAAGAGAGGGAATAAAGACACGCTGGTGAGGGAATGAGTGTTTATAGCTGCTATAACGTAAGTGAGAACAGGAACTAACTCATTTCACTGATGTTCCACAATTATTAAGTAACACGTTTCACAGAATATTAATGTAACAATAAATGGATAAAAGGCATGATGTGTCATTCTTTAATAAATAAAAAATGGTCATTGTTGGTAATGAAATGCTTGGGCACGTGCTGGTACCAGAACGAAAGCATTAATATAAACCTGTGATTTGTAGCTGCACTACTGTCAGTACTGATAATTTATTAATACATTCTAACCAATCAGAATGCAGAATGAATGCAGGAGTCACACAGCCGCAATCTTGCAGGTATAATCTCTAACAGTGGGTGTAAATGAACAATAGAGCATGTTACTCGGCCCCACAACGGTGCTATAAATGTTTAGTTTTTAAACTCCATTAAATAAAACGGAATAAAATTAAACTTCCGGTTGTTTCCACATAACCAGGTTTATAACATGTAATGTAGGATATGGTGAATATGAATGCAGTGTGCCAGGTGGAACAAAGCTGACTAACTTCACACACACACACACTCCCACGAGTGTATCCAGTTCTGTGTGTTTAACTTGTGTCCACTAATGGCATCACAACAAGTGTACAGAGAGATTCGGCTGTAGTCTTGCAAAAATCATTGGAGAAATTATTTAAGTCGATAGAAGATCCTTACATCCCTGACCTAAACCCTACAGCCTTGAAACAAACCCTACAGCCCAGAACCAATCCCTATAGCCCTGAACCAAACCCTACAGCCTTGAACCAAACCCTACAGCCCTGAACCAATCCCTACAACCCTGAACCAATCCCTACAGCCTTGAACCAAACCCTACAGCCCTGAACCAATCCCTACAGACTTGAACCAAACCCTACAGCCTTGAACCAAACCCTACAGCCTTGAACCAAACCCTACAGCCCTGAGCTAAACCCTACAGCTCTGACCTAATCCTTACAACCCTGAACCAAATCCTACAGCCCTGACCTAAACCCTACAACCCTGACCTAATCCTTACAGCCCTGAACCAAACCCTACAGCCCTGAGCCAAACCCTACAGCCCTGAAACAAACCCTACAGACCTGAAACAAACCCTACAGACCTGAAACAAACCCTACAGCCCTGAAACAAACCCTACAGACCTGAAACAAACCCTACAGACCTGAAACAAACCCTACAGACCTGAGCCAAACCCTACAGCCCTGAACTAATCCTTACAGCCCTGAACCAAGCCCTACAGCCCTGAACTAAACCCTAAAGCCCTGAACCAAACCCTACAGCCCTGACCTAAACCCTACAGCCCTGAACCAAACCCTACATCCCTGACCTAATCCCTACAGTCCTGATCCAAACCCTACAGCCCTGACCTAATCCTTACAGCCCTGACCTAATCCTTACAGCCCTGACCTAAACCCTACAGCCCTGACCTAATACCTACAGCCCTGATCTAAACCCTACAGCCCTTCCCTAAATCCCACATCCCTATCCTAATCCCTACAGCCCCGACCTAAACCCTAAAGCCCCTACCTAAACTATACAGTCCTGACTTAAACTCTATAGCCCTGTCCTACTCCCTATTGCCCTGCCCTAAACCATACTACACTGTCCAAATCCCTACAGCCCTGATATAAACCCTGCAGCCCAAACCTAAACGCTACAGCCTTGACCTAAACCCTACAGCCCTGTCCTAAAGCCTATTGCCTTGTCCAAATCAAATATGGTCCCCTGGAGCTGAGAGGGTTAAGGCTCAAGTGCCAAACAGTGGCAGCTTGGTGATGAACTTCTGACAAGTAACCCAGAGCCTTTAATCACTGAGCCAACAGTGTGGTTTAAGTGTCCAAATACTTTTGGGGACTACTGTATAAGTATTAATGAAACAACAAGAGTAAGAGTAAACAAAATCTCCTTCTAATAACTATTTTTTATAGTCACCTCTCTGATCTTAATCAGTAAATCTTTCACATACATACACCTCATAAACCAATCACACAGAAGATAGATGTGTGTGTGTGTGTGTGTGTGTGTGTGTGTGTGTGTGTGTGAGTGAGTGAGGACAGGGAGTTTCTCGTAAATCTTACACACATTTATATAGAAATTTGTTTAGTGACATTGGGCAATGTCCCAAACTCAGTGGCTTCAAGAGAAAAGTAGTTTGTTTATTCACTTATTTCATGATTATATTTCCTTATGAACATGATGGCCGCTGTATGCTGATGAAGCTCACTAGCAAGCACTTCCAGTTCCACAGCACCCCCTAGTGGAGAAACTCCATTCATCTCTTAAAACCAGGTATATGAATAGTCCTTATTTTTTCAGGATCTCCGTGTTTAATTATTCATTCCCTCTCATTAGTTTTACTTTTTAATCATTCCTCCACTGGAACCCTAAAACCCATCCCACATCTCTTCACATATCACAGTGCAGGTCCTCTGGTCATTTCAATTTTAAAATAAAATTGCATTAGTCAGCTGCAGTTATATAGAACAGGAATCAGTGACGGTGACCGTGGACACAGACTGACTAAAACTAGACAGATGAAGATTATAAAAACACATCACCTGGTCTTTATCTAATCTGTCCAGTGTGGTGAGTCTGTGTCCTCAGACTGTAGCCTCAGATTGCTGTGCTTAGCTACAGGAGTGGAATGTGATGAGGTCTTCTGCTGTTGTAGTAATGTTAAAACTTATAAATAAAGGGTGCTAGAAATGTTTTAAAAACAATAGCACATGGGAGTTAGCATTGCCCACACCACCCAATGAGATGGCAAGGAATTTCTTCACTAAGCTTCTTTTGCAGCAGTACACTCCACCATTTACAACACTATTACACCAATAATTAATGATATGATCAGCAGAGTAACCCTCATCACAGAGCTGCCTACGATACAGCCCCCTGGAGCAGAGAGGGTTAAGGGCCTTGCTCAAGCTGGTGGTGTAAGGGTTTGAACCCCCTGTCTTCTGATAACCCAAAGCATTAACAGTTAAGCCACCACTGCCAAAAGCTTGTGTTCTATACCTAACAGATGTAAGCCAAGTCCTCCAACGAGACGCTCTTTCTGAAAATAAACCTGATCATTATGGATAGATTCTCAACATTACACTTCTGATGTATATATTGTATTTTCAGAAATGTGTTCTGCTATCTATGTCAATTCTTTGGACAATCTACACTAATGATCCACTTAATAAGGAACACTTGTACCCCTTGCAATTATCAATGCAATTATCTAAAGATTTTCAGCCAATCGTGAGGCAGCAGTACAGTGTATAATATCTTGCAGACACAGGTCAAGAGCTTCAGTTAACCGTTGGGGGACCCCAGGTATTTTCAGACACGCTGATGATTTTGGTGTGCTCTGATATTGTTGTCAATTTGAACAAATATGAGCACTATTTTCAAAAGTCACATGACTTTTTAGTATTCAGCACAAGTTCACCTACCATAATATTTAAATAGTATGTGTTTCAAGATGGTACATTAAAAATAAATAACTGATAAATGAAGAAGATGTATCTGGGTAAAGAACAATAATCGCCACCGGCGATGACATGGTCCTCAAAGGTTAATGTTCACATGAAACATCAGAATGGGGAAAAATCTCAGTAAACTCAGTGACTTTGACCATGGCATGGATGTTGGTTTGAGTATTTCAGAAACTGATGATCTCCTGGGATAGGGAGGAAGCAAGTGGAAACACCTTGTTGGTGAGACAGATTAGAGGAGCATGACCAGACTGATTGAGCTGATTTGAGGAAGGCTACAGTAACTCTTCAGTAATCACTCGGCAGGGCTCTGACCATTCTGACCTGTATCTGCATGGCTGATTGCATAACACATGCATGAATGAGCATGCACATACAGCCCCATACAGAAATTATTAGATTGGCAAGACCAGTTCTATTGTTTTTGCTACACATTTGTGTTTGAGATCAAAAGGTGAACATTACACGATAGATCAAAATTTCAGCTTTCATTTCCTAATATTTACATCTAGACATGCTAAACAACTTAGAACATGGCACCTTTTGTTTGAAGCCACCCATTTTTTAAATGATCAAAAATATTGGAACATGTGAAACCATAGGTGTTTCTTGCCGCCCAGGAGTACCCTGTTAAACTGATTGTTTAAACAATTACTAGCTCTGAACATCTACTCTTGGTTTGAGCCCTGGGTTTCACCTGTGAAGACTGGATTTGTTGAGTGAGAGAGAATTCAGGAAGTGTGTCACTCCTTGCTGATCGTTTCATCACTGGGGGAAGACGTCTGACTATGTGCATTGTGAACGCCTTAAAATCAGGCAGCTCCACTCGTTACTCGCTCTATTCATGGCCGAAGGGTGTTGGGTTTCAGAGCCTCGCGGATCTGGTCCGCGGGATCTCATATGGATCTTGTATGGATCTTGAAGAGGAGTTGGGGATGAGTGCTGCTCCATCTCCTCCGGGTCCGGCTCTCCACCGGATTTTGGAGCTTGTGTCATGACTCCTCCTTCCACTATGGAAAGCCAAAATTAAAATAAATAAATAAATAAATAAAAATTCCACTCTGACACAGAGGAGCCAGAAGGGTGTGCCAAAAACAGAGAGCAGCTCTCAGTAATATAAAGAGCTGCTTAAAGTAATTACTAAGGACAAATGAGATTTTTTCTCCCCAGTGAAAATAAATCTCCCTCACACTGCAGAACACTCCCCTTTCTTCCCAGAAGTGCATGACAAAATATCACGTTTCCGGGGAAAAGCATACATAAACCGTATTTATAAGCGATGTTGGATTGTTCAGCCATTGTGGGGAATGAACGGCTATTTAGCTATGCTGAAGGTGGAGAAGGCACTTGCGAGCTATCTCTCTCCATCGACTGCGGGTAATTTAGTGGGGCCGGCTTTGCCATCCAAGCCATGTAAGGCCACCATGGTGTTGGTGGGCAAGACCTATGCAGTAGTAGTCTTGCTTGTGGGTCACTGCATACAATGGCAGTGTTGCAGGCCTATCAAAGCAGACCTGGTAAGTGAGCTCGACATATGGTGGCATTCAGCCAGTTTCTTCCCTGTTGTGTCGAGTTCACCCAGACATCCACGGGTGGAGCCCGGGTCAGCGCTAGTGTGAGGGAATCACAGAAGGCAAATGTGGTGGCCCGCCTCACCCCATGGAGAGGAACTGGATGGCCACAGTCACAGCCTGCTATTAAGCCTGATCTGAGAATGATCATAAAGGCCAAGCAGACAAAGAAGAGCAGTCCTGAGGGGCCACAGAGGGACATATCAGGGGACATGAGGTTGTTAGAGCAGTTAGCCCCCAGTACTACTGTAGGGCCTCCCCTAGCCAAGGCTGTGCCAAGTTTTCAGTGTTCTCTGGTCAGCGAGCTGTCACAGGGCAATGGAAATCTGATGCTTTCCCTCCAATAGAATGTGGAAAAGCAAACGTCAATAAAAGACCATCTGGCAGCATGGAAACTACTGCCAAATGTGTCTCCACGGGTTCTGTCTACCATAGAAAATGGTTACCGGGTCCAGTTTAGAGCACGACCCCCCCGTAGTCACCATAGTAGTCAGCACAGACCAGAGCCCGACATTAGTGCAGGAAGTGTACCCTGTTCCCTGAGGGAGGGAGGTTTTTACAGCCATATAAACCTGGTCCGCAAAAAAGAGGGGAGTATACAGCCAATTCTAGATCTGCGTCATCTGAACTGTACTCTTCGGACATACAGGTTCAAGATGCTGACGCCCAAACTTATCATTCCACAGATTCAGTTTGAGGACTGGTTTGTGACGATAGATGTAAAAGATGCATATTTTCACATGGAAATATCGCCCAGTCACAGGAAGTTTCTGAAGTAAATGACTCCATTGATGCGTGTGGCATTCTGGATCTATAGGTTATAAACGAACACATCACAGTCGACAAATAGATTAATAAAAGTAAAAAGGAAGTAATGAAGAGGAAGTCTGGATCTCCGGTGTAATTTCAAACATGGCCACAGGGTGATGAGTTACAATGTGGCAGTAACTTGAGTTGTGCATTGAGTTTTTTGTTATTCTGAATGGCGGGTGTGGTCGTGTGTGTGTGTGTATTCTGGAAGGTGTTCCATTCACTGATACAAAAACAGTGAGTGTGTTCCTGCTTTTATTACACTCCTTTATCTGAGCCAGCATTCACAGAAATTATAATAACAGGTGATTTATGCAATGGTGAACACCACACTTTAAAACCCCACCCCTTCACCCTGACCCCTTAACTAACCACTATCTCAGTGAGCAAGGGGATAGTGAGGGACTGGGAGTCCTAATGTAGTGAGGAATAAAAATGCTCCTATCTTAGTGATAAAGGGGATATAGATGGGGAGAGGTCTTACTTTTATGAATAAGTGATGTCCTAACCCTGCATCTACACTAACCACTTAGATGTGTAGTGAGGAACTGAGGGCTCTAAGTTGGTGAGAAGATCTAAGTGAAAAACTGAGTGTTCTACCACAGTAAATTGGGGGTAGTGAAGAACTGAATTTTAAAAATAAAATTTCAACACGTCTTTGAGAAATTACATGATTGCACTCATGGAACAATGTAAAAAGCATTGTAAAAAACTTAACTTATTGCCTGAGTGGTCATTCAAGCCTCTTGACAAGCTGAAATGTGTATATTTTCTGTATATGCTCACTCAGAAACACGTGAGCAGAGGACAGAAAACTACAAAATGAACTTACCATTGATTCAAATGCTTTGAAATGTTGCATCTGTGGGATACATTTCTCTACTCTGTCAACTCTGTCAATTTTGAAATGTGCCACAATCTTGAGGAGGAATCTGCCATTGCTGCTTTTAGCTATATTTGTAAAAAACAAAAAAACAAAACAACAAAAAAAAACAACCTTTTTTAACATCTATATATTGACATTGAAAGACCATCAGGTTTTTAAATTTTTTTTTATTATTTTACTTGGTTTTATGACGACGGCCATCTTTGTGTTGGATGTTTTGGTTATATGGCTCAGGACGGCTCAGGATGGCCCTTGATCTGTAGAGCACATTACAAGGTACATGTACAAATATAAAAATTTTGCACATTGTTGTTTCTTAGACGTCGAACATATCCAGATGTAATGCTTAAGATTGCTTACAGTTCCACTTTTAGGGTCAATTTATAATGCGAAGGGTTCAAGTCTCAGTCATAATTTTTTAGGGGGTGCTTAGGTAAGTATAGTGTGCAGGCAGAACCTTTCAGGTTTGAGACCACTCAAAACATGACTACAGCTCAGAAATCACTTAATGCTTTTATCACAGGGGAAACACCACCACATCTCTGTTTATCACACTGTTCATTTGTAAAACACCCAACTGAACACTGTAATTATTTGGATAAAATCTATTCACACACACCAACTGCGCACCTGTACGAACATGATAGATCAGGGTTCTTCAAATCTGGCCCTCGAGGTCCACTGTTCAGCAGAGTTTATCTCCAACCCACATCAAACACAACTGAACAAGCTAACAAAAGTCTTCAGGATTTCAAGAAAATTACGGGCAGGTACATTTGGAGGTTGGATCTAAACTCCGCAGATTTTAAAAACCCTGTTATACATCATGCTTCACTGTTGCCAATATCAAATGTATTAACATTTTATACCTCTGTCATGGATCTGCCGGAAACGACTTGAGACTACGATTCCCATCAGCCACTGCACCACATCACATGACTGGTTCACCTGTTTCATGTTTTTGGGTTAATTAGCACTAGTATATTAGACACTTTTGCACTGCACTGGTAGTCTTGCGTTTGTCTTCTGTTGCTGTATTATGCTATCCTGTCTGTCTCGTGTTTATTGTTTCATAGTTATATTTCCTAGACCTTGTACCTTGCCACGAGTTCATAGTTCTTGTTTTGTTTTTGATTTAAATTAAATATTAAACATTTGCATCCACCTGAACTTGCTTTCACTTACAACCTCATTGACAAGCATAAGCTATTATATGTCTATTATAAACATAATTACTGTAAAATACTGTTCATTTTTATTATTTGTTATGATTATATTACATCTGTTCATTTCTCAAAATGCATGAATAAAGTAGACTTTTTCCAAGATTCTACTAGCACTAGTTCTGTAACCAGTGGAAGCTCAAAATTTTTACTATAGAGCACTTATTTCTGTGAAAATTTCAGGTTCGTATCTGGTCTCCTACCAGAGATATTCAACCTGACATTGAGGGGAATTATTAAAAGTTACCCTTTCTTGCCCCCACAAAAGATATAAGAGAATTGTTAAACCTGAAATGTTCTGCATGCACACCATACTTACCTAGGTACCCCCTAAAAAATTAAGGCTGAGACCCTTCCCATTATAAATTGACCCAAAATAAAGAACTGTAAGCAATCTTGAGAATTACATTTGGACTTAAGTTCGAAGACTAAGGAACATGAATGTGCAAATATTTATATTTGTACATGTACCTTGTACTGTTCTCTAGAGATTAGTTTTATTCCAAGGAGATAGTGTAATCCCGAGCCGAGATATTGGGGTTTCCATAAACAGCTGTATAACCTGTTTGTTTTGGGCCATGACACAAAGATGGCCATCGTCGTTAAAGAAAGTAAAAAAATATATATATTTTTTAAAAAGTGGCGGTTTTGCAATGCCAATATATTACTCCAATTTTTTTTTTTTAAGGAAAATTAAAAAGGGTCAAGTAACCTGCATTGGACCACTTCAACTGGAATGACCCAATTGCTTGCATGTCTGAATATCCAGAGCTATTGTATATAACTTTAAAGACATCAAAGTTGTTTTTGTCAAACCTAAAGCCCTGAAATCAGTCGTCATGGCTTGTGGCTCTCAGAGCTCTTCGGTCTCATGCACCCATTTTCCTGTCTTATCCAAAAGATGAGCAGTACTTTTTTTGTTTGGAATTTAGATACATACTGAATTTAAAAACATCCAGAATGGGCTAGCGCTATCACTGATCTGTGTTTTCAAACTTATAATTCATTTCATGCGTCATCATTTTCACATTTTATATGTATGTATTTTATAACATTCCCATCTCATTATGTCCTTTCTTCATAATCATATTACTTTTTATTTACTTTCCAATTCTCTTTCTTTCTATCACTCTATCCTCCCATTTACTTAACTAATACTTTGAATAATTTATTTTTATCCTGTCTACAGCCATTCTGCTTTATAACTAATTTAAAGTTTAACCTGACCAATCTGTCAGCTTTAGCATGATAAATTCAAACCTACATTTCCACTTCGATGTAAAGGTTTTTCTGAAGCATCCACACATAGAATTGTGAAATTGGTGCACCATTGTTACCCCCCCCCGCAACCCCAACCGAGGGTGAATAAACCACATGACACAAACGCACTTGTTTAAGAGTTTGAACACTTTATTGATGCTTTAGCGTTGTCATAATTCTTGGATTATTGTCATAAGATTCTCAGAAGACGTTCATGTTCTTCTCATCCGTGATGTTTCCTCAGTGTTTCTCCGTGATGGATTTGGAAGTGGAGCTGACGACTTTGCCATCCACCACCTCCTCCACCACTGTCACTACCTTGCGCTTGGAGCTGGAGCTGGAGCTGGAGCTGCTGCACACACACACACACACACACACACACACACACACAAAAACATATTTTTACTCTTACTGCACATTTTGGTCTAGTTAGCTAGCTAGCCAGTTTACAAAGTAACTACCTAGCAGTGTGTCTTGTACAGATGGAAAGTGAGAAATGGAAAGTGGAAAGTGTGTCAGGCCACTGCAATGCATTCTGGGTAAACTGTGTTTTTGATATCTCACCTTGCACCTTCTCCATCCAGCAGTCTCCTGTACTCGGCGATCTCCATTTCAAGTCTGGTCTTGATGTCCAGCAGCATCTGATACTCCTGAGACTGACGCTCCAGATCAGCACGAAGCTGCACCAGCTGCTCCTCCATACTTGTCACCTGCTGCTGGTAGCCTCCTAGTTTGGCTGAATAACGTGCCTTTGTGTCTGCTAGAGTGTGTTCCAGCGACGCTTTCTGCAAAGAAGAATGTTGGGTTAATAAATGAGCACTCAAAGCTGGTAATAATCAATAATAAATTAGATTTTTGCTGTGTGGAAATGAGAATTATGTTGGTAAAATGTATGAATGTGTTCGCTTAATCTATAAGTATAGTATAGTGTACTCCAAAACAATGACAAAATTCATATTTAGAAGACATATGAATTAAAAATTTACAGTCTCTCTCTGCCACCAATTTTGATTACACCATTGTACACTTCAGCTTCTCGTCAGATTTTCTGTCCAATCAAATGCTCTCTAGAATCTGAAGTGTCCCGCCCCAAACATCATACTATAACAGTTTTAACTGTCAAGTACGACTTTTCCTGGCTAGTTATCACAAACAAATGTTACTGTACCAGAACAATAGTAATATCACTTATAATAAGTCGGTGTACATGGAGAACTGCTTCCAGTGTAACATATTAATTGGAAACCAGCTTATTGACAAGAATGGGCAATTATACACTTACAATATAATTACACAAATAATGAAGGCTATCCCCAATGGCATACTAACTTTAACAAAATCTTCACTTGGCGTGAGATTTACTTGGGTAGCATGAGAGCGTGAGACAGAGCCTGAAAGCGTGCGTCTCATGCCAAATGTGTGAGAGTTGGCAACGCTGAGTAATGATAATAGCGATGATCTGTTTTTTAACATCGCTATAGTTGTAATGTGCGCTATCATAGTTTAACTTTGTGAATGATGTTAGCTACTGTGCAGTATGACCAATATGAGCTGGTTTTATTAGAATTGCTTCATGAGGACTGAATTTGCTAGCTAGTTTTGTAATAATACCATCTATTTTTAGCATTGCTACAGTGGTGATGCTAGCTGATTGTCTAGAATATAAATGTAGAAATGTTATTCTTCACCATGCTGAGTTGTGACTGCAGCTCGATCTCCAGCCCCTGCAGCGTGCGCTTCAAATCTGTGGTTTCAGATTTGCTGGTATGGAGCGTTTCTGTGCTGGCGGCGACTTCTTTGTTCAGTTCCTCGCTCTGGAGAAAAAAACATTCATGGCAGTGTTTAACAAGACAAGTCTGAAGTTGTAGCACAGTGCAAATGCTTGTACAAGGAAATTAATTATTTTTTTACCTTGGTCTGGAACCAAGCTTCAAGTTCACGGTTGTTTTTATTAGCGACAGCTTCATAGTGCTCGCGGATCTCAGCCATGACTTTGCTGAGGTCTTCCTGCGGTTTGGCGTCAACTTCCACATGGACTTGACCGCTCATCTGAGAGCGTGCAGCGAGGAGGTCCTGCAGAGAAAACAAGGGTGGTGGTGAAGTACGAGGGTGTAACAGCAAGGCCTGAAATAAGCACTAATTCTATGCTATATTGTTATTACTTATAGTGTGATATGATTTATAACCATGTCCATCATTGTTATTTACTGAAACTGCCTGGGATTCAAACCATTTAATTACACAGTGGTAAATCAATTAGTCTATTAAATATGTAGCCTAAATAGCTTCTTAAGAATGGTTTGTCCTGTATAGTTAGGTTATTAGCATTTGCTAGATTATCTTGTGAAATTGATGCCTGTGCATTTCCAGAGCACATATGTAAAAAAGTCAAAATTAAATAAAAATTTGAAAGCGTTGGAAAGTAAAATTAGTTTGACACATGCAACCTTTCCTGGCTAACACAAGCCATATAACATTAACTAATCTTGGATTTTTTACATTTTTTTTTTTTTTTTTACAAAAAAAAACATAAAAATGTGTTGCCTGCACATTAATCAAGCTGGATAATAGTAGGCTGGTAGTAGCCTATACCTCAGTAGCTATTTTGCTAGTTTTCTAGCTATACGTGTTTACATCCCACAAATTTCCACAAAACTGTAACAAAACTATATTTCAGTGTTTATTTTCACTTCACTGTCAGCTTTCAATCAAGTGACTTTTGTAAGCGATGTGATGTCACTTCTTGGCTGAGGAGATCAAAATTATGGAGCTAACAGGGTGAGATAGGTACAGCCACCAGAAATGTTGTGCTAGTTCTATGGTGATGTGTAGATAACTATGTCACTCCATCACACACCTCCTCATGGTTCTTCTTGAGGAAGATCAGCTCCTCCTTCAGACCCTCAATCTGCATCTCCAGATCGGATCTGGCCAACGTCAGCTCGTCCAGGACTCTCCTCAGCCCAGCGATGTCAGCCTCCACCGACTGCCTCATGGCCAGCTCGTTCTCATACCTGAAAAATTCCAAAATATTTTCATATATTTCACAATTAAACACAAAGCAAATGAGCAAAACTGAGGTCAACATCATGAATTATGGAATTATTAATTGCTAAAAAGCTTAGATACTTAGTGTGATTAACATTCTGTCTGTTATTACACAAAATAACTCTCATTGCACTGAAGTATGGATTAATTGAAAAATTATTTTATTATTTTATAGAAAGGAACATACTTGACTCTGAAGTCATCAGCAGCAAGCTTGGAGTTGTCGATGCTGAGGTAAATGCCTCCATTGATGCGTGTGGCATCCTGGATCTACAGGATATAAATGAACACATCACAGTCGATAAATAGATTAATAAAAGTGAAGAGGAAGTCTGGATCTCCGGTGTAATTTCAAACATAGCCACAGGGTGATGAGTCACAATGTGGCAGTAACTCGAGTTTTTTGTTATTCTGAATGGCGGGTGTGGTCCTGTCTGAGTGTGTGTGTGGGCATGGGTGGGTGGATGGGTGGGTGTGTGTGTGTGTATGCCGGAGGGTGTTCCATTCACTGATACAAAACAGTGAAAGTGTGTTCCTGCTTTTATTACCCTCCTTTATTTATCTGAGCCAGAATAACAGGTGATTTATTGCTTATGCAATGGTGTACACCACACTTTAAAACCCCGCCCCTTCACCTTGACCCCTTAACTAACCACTCTCTCAGTGAGCAAGGGGATAGTGAGGGACTGGGAGTCCTAATGTAGTGAGGAATAAGCATGCTCCTGTATTATTGACAAAGGGGATATAGATGGGGTGAGGGTCCTACTTTTATGAGAAAGTGACGTTCTAACCCTGCATCTACACAAACCACTTAACCAAGCAGATAGTCAATGGGGATAGTGAGGGAGTTGTGGGCCTTACTTCAGTGAGGAAGTAGATGGTAAGTAAGAGAAGGCCATACCATTGTGAGAAAGGATATAATGAAGAATTGACCAAGGTAAGATCAGGATAGTGAATATCTAAGGGTCTCATCCTGGAGAGGGAACTGAGGGTCCTAAGCTGGTGAGAATGTTTTAGTGAAGAACTGAGGGTTCTTCCACAGTAAAATGGGGATCGTGAAGAATTGAGGGTCCTACCCAGGTGAGTTGGGGTTAGTGAGGAACTGAGGGCCCTAACCTGGATAGAGATCTATCTTAGCAAAACAAACAGTCCCTACAGGATTTCACTTTAAATTTAAATTTAAATTGCACAAAGTTGTTTTACACAGACTTTCAAAGTGATTTTTGCTGGTAAATGAGACCTTTTAGCTGTACTCTTATTCGACAAACGTAAAGAGAAGAGTGCTTTGACTGAATGTGCGTTGTGATGATTTTGAAAAATTGCAGGCTCATGCAAATATTACAGAATTTGCTTGATTTTGCATTAATTTCTGCAATCTCAACATCACTAAATCCTGGAGGGACTATACAAAGAAGGTAGTCAGTGAGAGAAGGCCTAGAGTGAAGGCCCTCGAGTTAGGGCCCTACCATAGTGAGTAAGTATATAGTGAGTGATGTAGAGTCCTACCTTGTCCTGCAGTTCACTGATGGTGGTAAAATAGGCAGAGTAGTCTCGGGCCGTTGGTGAGGTCTTGCCCTCGAGGAACTGGCGGATCTTGAGCTCCAGATCAGCGTTGGCCTTCTCCAGTGTGTGCACCTTCTCCAGGTAGGAGGCCAGACGCTCATTCAGGTTCTGCATCGTCAGCTTCTCACTTGTTGATACATCGACGGCATCATTTAAGTTGAAACCGCCCCCGGCCCCTCCAAAGCCTCCACCAAAACCACCACCTGCTCCAAAGCCACCACCTGCACCAAAGCCACCACCTGCACCAAAGCCACCACCTGCGCCATAGCCACCTCCAGCTGCAGAGCCGAGGAGTGCCGGGCCACTGGAGACCCGTACACCATAACTGCCTCCGTAAAGGCTCTGGGCTCTCCCGCCACTCACACGGCCACCGCCCATGGAGCGCATGGAACCACCAGATCCACCTGAGCTGAAGCTGGTACGAGACTGAACAACGGATGTCATGGTGATGAAGCAATGGAGTCTAATTCAGCATCAAACTTGAGAGGGAACAAGTGATGAGCGAGTGAGGAGATGCACAACAGATACCTTTTTATTCAGAATGGAACGAGGGAGGGAGCAAAGGGAACAGGAGGAGGGAGGGAAAGATTACACAATACTATGTTACATAATGTAGAGGATTTGGCCAACACCTACTCCTCAAGGCAAATACACAGACACACACACGCACACACACACACACACACACACACACTCACCCCCCCCCCCAACCCCCCCCCCCCCCCCAGGATAATTACAGTCCCCTGTACTATACATTTCTGGCTGGTGAGTAATCCCCTTGAACGTGAACTAACTGAAGTTCTGAATATATTTTAAATATTATGTTAAAAATTAAAAACATGATTTGGTGTAATTTTTATACTTGGTTTTATTGCTTTACATTGTTTTTTAATTTGCTTCGCAAGTGAGCTACTTTCACTGGTCAAGGCGTGCACACACACACACACACACATACACACACACACACACACACACACACACACACACACACACACACACACACACACACACATTTCTAAACCACACCCAGTGAACGCCTGGTTTAAAATATCAGTAAAGTGTCATGTTAGTAGTTTTAGTCCTATAAGTTTAAACATGTGTGTGAAAACCTTTTTCCCCTTTTTTTAAGTATCAGCTCAAACAAACAATCTCCAGTTTCATTTCTATTGAACATGTCTGCTGAACATTTCTGCTGAACATGTCTGCTGAACTAAACATTTCTGCTGAACTTGTCTGCTGAACATTCCTTTTTTACTCATTTCTTTTTCCCAATTATTTAACTGAAAAGAAAAAACAAACCGAGCAACACACAGCAGAAATCATTCACATTTTCCCCCTTCTTTTTATAGTAACAAAGGAAAACAAAATTAAAAGTACAAACGCCGAAAACAAACCCGCCCCCCACCCCCCTGGCTCATCATGGCTACCCAATAACTATCACTGGTTACATAGATATTGTAAAATCCAACAACAGGCACAAAAATTTAAGTGGGAAGTGTCTGTAACGCCATAAGGTATACAATAAAGGGATGCCGTTTATAAAAAAAAAAACTTGTCCATACAACCCCTCACCGTATACCTTATTTTCTCGAGTTTTAGAAAAAACATCACATCCTTTAGCCACTGGGAGATAGATGGATATTTAGCAGATTTCCAATGCAACAGTAGGAAACGTCTTGCTATTAGGGATGTGAAAGTGATAATATCTTTTTGTACCGAGCTCAATGGAACTGAGGCGTCAGGAATCCCAAACACAGCAATCACTGGGCAAGGCTTTAAATCTACCCTGAGAATAGTGGACATGATGGTAATAAAACCAGACCAAAAACCATGGAGATCAGGGCAGAAGAAAATCATGATGGCAGGGAGAGCCATGGCATTTATCACACTTGTCCTCTACGTCCGGATATATTACAGAAAGTCTCGACTTGGACAGATGGACTCTGTGTAAAACTTTGAACTGGATAAGTCCAAGACGAGCACAAGAAGTGGTAGACTGTACCTTCCCTATAGCATGTTCCCAACACTCCTCACTTATCTGTACTCCTAACTCCGTTTCCCACGCATTCCTAATTTTGGTATAAAACCACTTTTTATGACTTCTGTATTTGATGTAGTTTATCATTATTACAATGTCTCTCTCTCTGCTGCTCAAGAATAACACAAACTTTAACCTAAATAACAGGAATAAAAATCAGAAATGCCTTTTTGGCTCACAAATAATTAAATAAATAAATGTAATTGAATTTAAATGAGAGAAAATAGTTCTTGGAGACTTACTGAAACAAAAATGAAATTAATTAGAATGTAGGTATAGTCTCTATAATACACATATAAAATAAATACAGATATACATGACAATGAAACACTGTAACTGTAAATCACAGTTTGTGTGTGAAGCTGTATAAAGTCTCACAGTCTGTTCCATGCTCCTGTGAGAACCTGCTGCAGTTCTCCTGTGTCTGCATGCCTGATCATGATCCAGCACACTAAGTCGAGTAGAGAACGTCTAATAAAACTCATCACAGCCTGCAGACGGAGTGTCAGTCTTAGAATTCTGTACTGGTTTAGTTGTAAAGTGTTTCAACACAATAGAATCAAACCTTTTCTTTTAAGGTGGAACCTTTTGTTTTGTGGAACCTTCAAAACAACCATTTTACAAGCGGAAGAACCTTTTATTTGGCAATACACCCTTAAGGAACCTTTATTTCTGAGCATGTATAGTATATTCTTTGTGAAAAATGTGCCAGCTAGCTTCAAACAGATGAGTACCCTTTCACACAGGGTTCTAAGCAGAACCGCACTAACAAGTCAAGAACAATTCAATATTCTTCTTCTTAGTCTTGTTGTTGTTGTTCAATAAAATAATAAGAATTAATGTTATTTATATTGTTAATTATTATATAAAATAATTAATTGTTCAATTAAATTCAGTTCAGTGTTATTTGTATAGCACTTTTAACAGTGGACATTGTCCCAAAGCAGCTTTACAGAATTATATAATGGGGTCAGCTGTGGCTCAGGTGGTAGAGCAGGATGTCCACTAATTGTAGGGTTGGCGATTTGATTCCCGGCCCACATGACTCCACATGCCGAAGTGTCCTTGGGCAAGACACTGAACCCCAGGTTGCTCCCGATGGTAAGTTAGCGCCTTGCATGACAGCTCTGCTACCATTGGTGTGTGAGTGTGAATGGGTGAATGAGACACAGTGCAAAGCGCTTTGGATAAAAGCGCTATATAAGTGCGCCATTTACCATATAAATAAGGATATCTATTTTAAATGTATGAATTTATCCCTAATGAGCAGCCAGAGGTGACGGTGTTAAGGAAGAACTCGTGAGGAAAAAAAGGTTGCAACGTTAACCTCAGAGCTCAGCATGGGAGATCACCTCGTTGGTTCCAGGCTGAAGCTCTGGAAGTGAGGTTGCCACATTGGCCTCTGGCTAGAGCTTGGCAAGGGAGACCACCTCACTGGTCTCTGGCTGAGTATGTGTGTGTAAATGGAAGCAGGTTTCGACAATTAAAAGTCTGGTGAGAGAGAACGAGGCAGTGTTAGTGTGTGTTCTGGGAAATGGAGTCCAGGGAGGCCAGGTTTGTAGGCTGCTGTGTCTGCTGGGAAATGGAGTTCAGGTATTGCTGTGACATGACACACCCTCCCGGGGGTCGGGAACAATAGGCTTCAGGCAGGAAGTAGGCGGAGGTTCAGAAACATGCCTGCTGGGGACAGGTGGCCGGGCTGCGACATGCCCACCGGGGTCAGATGGCCATGCTGTGACATGCATCCCGGGGTCAGGTGGCTGGCTTGAACATGACATGGAAGGCTGCACAGTCGGCCTCTGGCAGGAGTATGGCATGGGAAGCTGTCTTCGTGGCCTCAGGTGTGAGCATAGCTTGGGAGGTCGTGTAATCGGCCTCTGGCAGGAACATGGTGTGTGAGGCCGTCTCATTGGCCTCAAGCAAGAGTAGGTCTTGGGAGGCCCTCTCACCGATCTCTAACATGAGCATGGCGTTGGAAACCAACTTGTCAGTCTTGGGCATGAGCAGGGCTCGGCAGGCCATCTAGTTGGCCTCAGGTGTGAGCAGGGTTTGTTCAGGGCTTCCTGAACAAGGGAGGCCACACCATTGGTCTCTGACAGGAGCATGGCATGGGAAGCCACACCGTCTGCCTCTGACAGGAACATGGCATGGGACACCGCAGCTTCAGCCTCTGACAGTACCATAGCATGGGAGGCTGTGCTGTCAGCCTCTGGCAAGAGTATGTCATCGGAGGCCACACTGTCTGTTCCTGACAGTAACATGCCAGGAGAGACCACCTTGTTGGTCCCTGGCTGGAGCTCTGGAAGCAAGTTCGCCACATTGACCTCAGACTGGAGCTCGGCAGGGAAGACCACCGCTTCGATCTCAGGCTGGAGCTCTGGAAGTGAGGTCGCCACATTGACCTTGGCCTCTGGAGGGAGCTCTGCAAGGAGGGAGGCCGCCCTGTCGGCCTCTGTAGGCAGCTCTTCAGGGAAGTAGGCCGCCCTGTCGGCTGCTAGATGGAACTACGCAGGGAAGTAGGCCGCCCTGTCGGCTGCTGGAGGGAGCTCTGCAGGGAGAAGCCAAAATAAAATTGGCATTGCAAAAGAAAACTTTCTGGATAAAAAGAAAATCCATTAACCGGTTCAGGTAGATACATGAAAGTCCATAGAGCAAAACGGATGGAGTTAAGCACTGGCATGATTATCTTGGCATGACGTCCCTTTCGTGTTCCTTCTGCATTCATGTTTGGAGGCAAAGTATTCTGTCATGTTAGGGAGACTCAGACAGATTGTTGTGCAGGTAAGGCAGTTTTAATAAAAGTCAGTGCAAACAATCCAAATCCAAATCAAAAACATGAACAGGCTATGGTCAGGCAATGTACTAACAGGATATCAAAGACTAGGCAAAAACACACAGAAAAGGATAAAAAATGATCTTTTCAAGGGGTGAGTGTGAGTGTGTGTGTGTGTGTGTGTGTGTGTGTGTGTGTGTAATTGGAAGCAAGTATGCACAATTAAAAGTCCAGTGACTTAGACAGTGACCGTGTACATGTGTGTTCTGGGAAATGGAGTCCAGGGTGGCCATGTTTGTAGGCTGGGGTGTCTGGGTTAATAGCTAATAATAAATAATAGTTAATACCATGTTTATAAATAATTTTGCCCATAGGTAACATATGTAAATGCTTTCAGCACTCCCAGCCAGCTCCATCAAACCCCTTCAGATGATCCAGAATGCTGCAGTGCGCCTCGTCTTCAACCAGCCCAAGAGAACCCATGTCACGCCCCTCTTCATCTCCCTCCACTGGTTTCCTGTAGCTGCCCGCATCAAGTTCAAGGCCTTGATGCTCACCTACAAGACCTTGTCAGGAACAGAACCCTCCTACCTCAACTCTCTCCTGAAGGCCTACGTTCCCTCTCGCAATCTGCGATCGATTAGCGACCGACATTTAGCAGTTCCAACTCAGCGTGGCGCAAGGTCCCTTTCCAGAACCTTCACGCTAACTGTTCCTCAGTGGTGGAATGCACTTACAATCTCAATCCGGACCGCAGAATCTCTCACCATCTTCAAAAAACAGCTAAAGACCCACCTCTTCCGTGAACACCTAATCAACTCATAATAATAATAATAAAAAAATGTAATTAAATTAAAAATTTTTTAAAAATTCACTTACACCTCTACTCTGTGCACTTTGCTTCTTCTGGAACTCAATTAATGGATCTTGTACTGTAGCACTACTTGTATTGTTCTCTGCTTGATATATCGCTTTGCTTGTATTTTTCTCATTTGTAAGTCGCTTTGGATAAAAGCGTCCGCTAAGTGAATAAATGTAAAGTAAAAAGCAGTGGGCCTAAAACAGAACCTTGCGGAACACCAAACGTTGCCTCAGTATGCATATATAATTACTACTGATAATCAGTGTAATAAGACCGGAGCAAGGAGAGGACCGTTACCTTAATGACAACATTTTCTAGTTTATCAAAGAGAATAGTTTCAATAGGATGGCATGCAATGATATCAAAATCTGCACTAAAATTAAGCAACACAAGCAGGAGACACAACCCTGATCAGAGGCCAGGAGTGCTTCTCAATACTCAAATTGATGCTCTCTCATTTTCTCACTCCTCCATCCACATCCTCCATTTCCCTGACCTGGAAATTGATAGATGTCAACCATTTTGAAGGACATATCAGTTCTCAAATTGCACTGTATGGAGGCGAGGAACGTGGAGTGAGGAAGCTTCCAGAGGAGCTAGGAGCGAGGATACATAAGTGTATTTGTCGAAAAACCTGACACACATATAAAATCCCCTCCTCCTTTACATTTGCCACAATATCATACAAAATGTCCTTTGATGATGTGATGGAATTTTGTGTGAAATATAATTAAATAATAAACTGTTTACAATTGTCATGTATTGGAGGCGCAGACAGAAGCAAGTGCAGTTTAGGAATATTAATCCAAAAACAACAAGTCCAAAGGATAAGGCAGAAGACAATAGATCAGGCAAACAGCACAAACAGGGCAGGGCAAAGAGACAAAGTCATAAACGTAAGCAAGGTCAAAACACCAGAATAAACAGATACAATATAAATCTTGGGAATGACCGAGACAAGGCAACTGAGCGTATACTTCGCAAAGTGTGAATGCATAGAAGTTCCTTTTAAACTGTGTTTGTGATAGTGCTGTGAATTGGATACAGATGTGCATGATTAGAATGAAGGTGAGGTGCAGTATGGGAATTGTAGTCACTGGTGTGGGTTCTTCTCCTGAAGCACCAAAATACACTCCCTCCCGACGGTCCTGGACCTCTGTGCAAAATGTTCACACAGACCCACAGGTTCCAATGCAGAGAGGCTGAGTGTTGTTCTTCACTGACTCTGCCGACTGAATTTGGTTGGCTGTGTCATCAGTCACAAGCCTGAGCATAACTTGGTTGGCCATGTCATCAGTCTCAAGCCTGAGCATAACTTGGTTGGCCATATCGTCAGTCTCAAGCCTGAGACTCAAGCAGTCTCTTCGACCTCGTACAGGAACTTGGCTTGAGAGGCCGTCTCTTCCGACTTTATGCTGGAGCTCTGGAGATAAGACCACCTCATGGGTCTCATGCTGAGCTCTGAAGAGGAGGTTGCCACACTGACCTCTGGCAGGGGCTCTGTAGTGGAGACCCCCTTGTGTATCTCAGGCTGTAGCTCTGGAGCCGAGGTCACCATGTTGACCTCCAGCAGGGGCTCTGCAGTGGAGACCACCTCGTGGATCTCAGGCTGTAGCTCACCAGCAGAGGTCGCCACGTTGACCTCCGGCAGGAACTCTGCAGTTGAGAACAGCTCATGGATCTCAAGCTGTAGCTCTGGTGATGAGGTCGCCAGGTTGTCCTCCGGCTGGAGCTCAGCAGTTGAGACCACCTTATGGGTCTCAAGCTTGAGTTCAGCTCTTGCTCTCTTGTGGAGCAATTTATGGGTGTGCCGGCTGCATTTCAAACATTCCTGGGAGCAGAAATATGATTCACGTATCCCGAGTTTAGTGCACGTTGGACACTGTAGGGTGGCTTCTTTATGGCAGCCCTCAGTCTTGCATGCCTGCATCACCCCTACTGCCGCCCTGTCAGCCTGGTGCTGGAGCTGAGCGGTGGAGGCTGCCCTGTCTGATGGTAGATCGGACTTGCTCATCATTCTGACTCCCCTCAAAAGTTCATCCATGTTGCAGTTCTGCCCTGGATTCCCAAACTCCTTTAGAAATAATTCCACAAACAGTTACATTGGTGAGGGCACTGAACCCTGTACTGGCCAGATGTTCCAACCATTGGTAGGCCAGGCTATAAGGCTTTGACACAATGAACCCAAGCCACTGCCTCTTGTCCAGCTTGGGGTTCGCCAGGCTTGAAAGGTACATTTGGCAGTGGAACAGGAACTGCCTCGGGTAGTCGCACAATCCATTATTCGGATCCAGAAGATCTATGTCAGTTCACAGGGGAAACTGGACTGACATGAATGGTGGCCAGACATCCCTAATTACGCTAGCGTGACGATTTCCTCACTCTCCTGCTGCTTCCATGTTGAGGCAAAGTATTCCGTCATGTATTGGAAGCGCAGACAGAAGCAATTGCAGGTTAGGTATTTTAATCCAGAAACAACAATTCCAAAGGATAAGGCAGAAGACAATAATCATGAACATGCAGAGGTCAGGCAATCAGGCAAACAGCACAAACAGGGCACGGCAAAGAGACAAAGTCATAAACGTAAGCAAGGTCAAAACACTAGAATAAACAGACACGATAAGGTTAAGTAACAACAGAGACAAGGTAATTAAGCCTGTGCGTCACAAAGAGGGAATGCATAGAAGGTCCTTTTATACTGTGGTTGTGAGTGCTGTGAATTTACTGTGATATGATAACAATGAGTATTGTAATTAATTGATCCTTGCATGTTTGGATATGCAAAGCTGCACAAAAGATGTGATAAATTATGTTTTGTTCACTAATATATTAATATATCAATATATAGTGTTGAATAACCCAGACATTTCACATACTTTCAGTGCATTTTGCTTTATTAATAATGTTGTTATTAACCAAACTCCAAACATAAGGGCAGATCCCTGAAGTGCAGTCAGGTAATCCAGGTGACATCATCATTAATTGAAGTCGTTTTGTGACGAGGCCGAGAGCAAAGATATTCTATTTGACTTGCTTCGATTCTTCTCTTCTCACATCTCATCCTTGCAAGAAAAGACACAAGGAAAGGAAGCGAGGAAAGGAAATGTGGATGCACAAATAAGAAATGAGAATCACCCCAGTAGTAGGTCATTTACCACTTTAACCAGCTCTGATTATCATGTTATATTATTTGCTGTTACTCATTTATATTGTTTTTCATTAATATACTCAAAAAAAAGAGAGAAAGGTCCTCTCACATTCAACTGCTTTTATTTCCAGCAAATTTCTCAACATGTGTAAATGTTTGTATAAACATAAAAAGATTCAACAACTGAGACATAAACTGAAGAAGTTTCACAGACGTTTGAGGAACAGAAATGGAATAAGAAGGAATAAGAAGGAACAGTCAGTATCTGGTATTCTCCAGCTGCTTTAAGTTCTACAGTGCATCTCATCCTCATGGACTGCACCATAGTGGTCAGTTCTAGCTGCGAGATGTTCCTCCACTCTTCCACTAAAGTATCTGCAAGTTCTCCATCACGTCTGGAGGATGTAATTTTCCACTGCGAGGACGATCAGCTGTCCTTCCTGTCTCCCTGTAGCACGTCTCAGGCGTCTTACATTACAGACATTACAGTTTATTGCTCTGAACACATCTGCAGTCCTCATGCCTCCCTGCAGCAGGTCTATGGCATGTTCACGCAGGTGAGCAGGAACCTTAGACATGTTTCTTCTGGTGTTTTTCAGTCGGTAGAAATGTCTCTTTAGTGTCCTAATTTTTGTACCTGTGACCTTAATCACCTAACGCCTGTAAACTGTTCGTGTCTTGACGATGGTTCCACAGCTGCATGTGTAGTAACTGTTTATGGTTCATTGAACAAACATGAAAAACATCGTTTAAACCCTTTCCAATAAAGATCTGTAAAGATTATTTGGATTTTACAAAATTATCTTTAAAATACAATCTCCTGAAAAAAGGAAATTATTGATTATTAAATGAATTTGGTGGTTTCCTCTGGGTACTCCGGCTTCCGCCCCCAGTCCAAAGACTGTAGACTGATTGGCATATCCAAAAAAAGTGTCTGAAGTGTATGAGTGGGTGTGTGAGTGTGTGTGTAATTGTGCCCTGTGGTGGATTGGTACCCCACCCAGGGTGTCCCTTGCCTTGTGCCCCAAGTCCCCTGGGATAGGCTCCAGGTTCCCCATGACCCAGTGAGGATATGCAGTATAGAAGATGGATGGATGAAATTACTTAGTTAATATTTTTAGGAGCTGTACAGTTGTATAGTTTTATGCTGTCTGATGTTTTCAGCAGTTAATCATCCTGCAGGTGAAATGTACACACACACACACACACACACACACACACACACACACACACACACACAAAACCTCTATTGAATGTTTTTTTTTTCTATAATACAGTTTGTATTGTTTTTTTGTTTTTTTATATATATATATATAATAGGGTTCCTCCCAGTCCTAAAGGCAAATACGTGCATAAACAAGCACACACACACACACACACACACACACACACACACACACACACACACAGGTGCAGGTGACACGCCCGCTGTTGAACATGATAATTAATGACTAGAAGAGATCAGAAATGAGTCACAGAGTTAAAGTTTATTTAAAACTTTAAGACTCACTCATGAAAAAAGAAACTGCTGTAGATATAATTTAGATTATTTGTATGGTTTATACAATATTTATTCTACATACCATCTTTATATATACACAGTCCACTTTATTAGGAACACCTGCTCATTCATGTAATTATCCAATCAGCCAATCATGTCCCAGAAGTGCAGTGTATAAACTCGTGCAAGTACAGTCCAGGAGCTTCAGGTGATGGTGGAGTATTTCAGAAACTGCTGGTCTGAGATGTTCACACACGTAACAGTCTCTAGCATTTACACAGAAGGGTAATGGTGTGAAAAAGAGCACCAAAAAGACAGAACGCATCTCTCCTGTCTTGGCCTCCCTTCACTGGTTGCCAGTCAAATACAGAACACAGTTCAAGCTTTTGTTATTTGTATTTAAAGTTAGAAGTTTTCAGTTATATCTCTGTTCTCCTCTGTCTTCAAAACACCTTCAGAACTTTAAGATTGTCTAAGCAGCTCCGTTCTACCGTTCCTCAGACAGAAGATGTTCAGATTTGAGCAGGACTTTTCCACCTCAGCTCTGAGATCTGAGACAGCTTACCATTTTTCATAAAGACATCCTTCAATATAGACCTTTTTAAATCCACTCTAAACATATTTATTTTCCCAGGCATCGGGAGGTCTTTAAGATCTGTAGTATCAGGGCTTCGGTTTGTGTCCCGTCTTTTATCTGTGGTTTTGTCTTTTAATGTTTTTATTTCTCCTGTGATTTACTGTTTATTTATTATTACTTATTCTTTTATTCTCGTTTTGTATCTCCTTTTATTTCTCTTTTATTTCATTGTTTGGAATTAGCCGAGATGAAGTATGGCACTTTGGCTGACACTCGTCTTTTAAATATATAATATTTATATTTGTGATATATAAATAAAGGCGACTGTGATATGTTTATATTGTACACATTTAAATATCTGCTTACAGTAAACACATAATAAACATTACTGTATGATTTTTATATATTTATTAATCTGATTTAATTTTAATCCATTCATTAGAGTGATTACATTTCTACAGGTGTGTGTGTGTGTGTGTGTGTGTGTGTGTGTGTGTGTGTGTGTGTTCGAATGTGCGTGTGTGTGTGTGTTTGTGTGTGTGTTTGTGTGTGAGAACAGCCTGCAGTAAAATTCCACACTCTATCCCTTTTTCATTCATTCTTTCATTTCTTTTCATGTCTCTTCATGTTGTTTGTTCGACGTGTCACGACTTCACATCACAGTTTAGCTCTCACACAACAGGTCACTCTGAGGACACTACACTGAAGGACACTACATTGAAAGACTCTACACTGAAGAATACTTCACTGAACGACGCTACACTGAACGACACTACACTGAAAGAGACTACACTGAAGGACACTACACTGAAAGAGACTACAGTGAAGGACACTAGACTGAAAGAGACTACACTGAAGGGCACTACACTGAAGGGCACTATACTGAAGGGCACAATCCCTGTGTTTTACTCCTTTTATACCACAGCAATTTGCCAATGATCTGAACAATATACACCTATATGCCCAAAAGTTTTCATCACACCCATATGTCCTTGTTGAACGTCCTGTTCCAGTCTTCTGGGAAGACTTTCCACTAGATTTTGGGGCATGGCCGTGGGGATTTGTGTTCATTCAGCTACAAGAGCTTTAGTGAGGTTGAAGTCAGGTTCTGATGTTGATGTGAGGAGACTCCAGTTCCAGTTCATCGCAAAGGTCTTCACTAGGGTTGAGGTCAGGGTTCTGTGCAGAACACTCAAGATCTTCTAGCTTCTTCCAACCTTTACACACCACATCTTCATGGAACTCCCTTTGTGCACTTTGTCGTGCTGGAACAGTGTTTGGGTTCCTCTTAGTTCGTAGGGAAATTGGAATTCTACAGCGTACCGAGACGTTCTACACAACTGTGTGCTTCAGACTTTGTGGAAACAGTTTGAAGAAGAAACACATGATCTGATTCCTGTTGAACGTCCATCTTTGGAATCCTTCAACTGGTTCTGCACCTTGTCATCATCTTACACTCTCTCTCTATCTCTCTCTCTCTCTCTCACACACACACACAAACACACAGTATTAAAGAGGATTTTGTTGGATCTGGAATGGAGCTGTGAGCAAGTGTAGGGAAGTAAAAGTTTTATAATTAAGGAGGATTTCACTAAGACGGAGATAAACTGGCATGTGCACATATATTTAAATTAATAATCTGAACAAACACATGGTTAAACCACACACACTTCATCTGGAGTTAACTTCCCTGTGACTGCGCACACAGTTACAGTGATTATAACACTACAACTCAGAGCTGTTCTTCTCATCGAAAATCAGATGTTTCTAGACCTCAACGTTTATAAATCATATATCACAGTGATGATCAGGTGATTAGAAATATTGGAACATGTGAATCTGTCTATGGGAGAAAACAAGTCATTTTGAAGCTGAGAAAAGAGGGAAAATCTATCAGAGGCATCGCACTAGCATTGGGTATAGTCAATACAATAATCTGGAATGTCCTGAAAAAGAAACAGCTGATAACAGAAACATTGTGAGAGCTGTGAAGGAAAACCCAAAAACAACAGTCAGTGACATCACCAACAACCTCCACAGGGCAGGGTGAAGGTCTCACAATCCACTGAAGAAGACTTGGAGAGCAGAAATATAGAGGACATACCACAAGATGTAAACCACTCATCAGCAGTAAGAGTCAGAAATTCAGACTGGAATTCACAAAGAAATACAGAGATGATCCACAAACGTCCTGAACCTCTACCAAAGTGATGGAAAGACCAAAGTGTGGAGAAAGAAAGGATCTGATCATGATCCAGAACATACAAGCTGATCTGTGAAACATGGTGGAGGTAGCGTCATGGCTTGCATGTCTGCTTCTGGAATATTCTCACTAATCTTTATTGATGATGGAACTCATGATGGAGCAGCAGAATGAATTCAGAAGTTTACAGAAAGTCCTTGATTGAGTTGGCATTATGTTTGCAGTGCAGTAATGATGTGGACATGGAGGACTGTGTCTTCATGTGTTCTGTCTTAATCTGTGGTTTTACATTTACTTCAATAGATCTTTATTTTTAATCCCTCAACATGTATTAATGGGGTCTCACACACCTTAATTTTGTAGTTTCCCCCCCAACTGTCTCCCCTAGTTCAGAGGGATGTAAGCAGGAAATGTCATGTTTTCCCTCCCCTCAGCTTCATGTTTTACAGTTTTTAAAAGTTGGTTTAATGCAATTGTAGTAAGTTTGTAGTAAACTCTTAATACTAGTCTCACAAGAGATCATTAAAATGCACTTTTTTCAAACATTTCAGCATATTTTCAGTTATGTTAGTACAAAAGACAAAATCACAACGTATTCCTTTCACTACAAATAATAAGTTTCCGCTATATAAATGTTTAATTCACAGTAACTGTCTTTCGTAATACTATTACTATCAAACTGTTCATTTGCATCTCTTCTCATTCAGTTTAATACATTTGTCTATCATTTAATCCAACTAAACTTAATGGTTAATCAGTTAATCATTTAGTATGTCTATAGATTTTCAACTGGTCTGTGTGTGTTGGTAAGGTATCAACTACAACAACTGCTTTAAGAGCGGTTTCAACCAGGATAGACCAATCATAATAAAACCCAAGTATTACTAATTTCTTTCACCTGGTGATCACAATTGAATATCATATAAGTAGAACTTTGTGTGAGCATTTGCAATGGGCAAACATGGAGCAGGATAGAGTGGAAGAGAGAGGTAGACGTGGACCCCGCCAAAGAGGTGGGCATGGGCCTAGACAAAGAGGTGGCCATGGGCCTAGTCAAAGAGGTGGGCATGGGCCTAGACAAAGAGGTGGGCATTAGAGGAATGTAAGAAGAAGGCAACATATTGTCATTTCAAATAAGGTCTGGGCCATAATTGTTGAGCATGTGGTTAACAGAGGTGTTCAAAAGATCAGCTGTCAGCTCCATCATCAGAACATTTTGCCAAGAAAACCGGTAAGTCTGCTAACTATAAACTATACTTTTATGGTACAGTAAATCAGTTATGTTATTGTGTGGGACAGTGTCAGCTTCCATCATGCAGAGCTGGTTCGGGAATGGTTTCAGACTCATCCTCGGTTCATGACCTTATATCTCCCACCATACTCCCCTTTCCTCAACCCAATTGAGGAATTCTTCTCTACTTGGAGGTGGAAGGTGTATGATCACCATCCCCATGAGCATGTCATCCTCCTTAAAGCCATGGATGAGGCTTGCAATGACATAACTGCAGAGCAATGTCAAGCCTGGATTTCGTCATGCCAGAAGGTTTTTCCCACGGTGCATGAACATCGAGGATATTCACTGTGATGTTGATGAACATTGTTGATCAATGTTGAAGACAGGCTTGATGTTAATTAATTTGAGATTACCTCCATTTACAGTAAATGTTTTACATTTATTTTTTCACAATGTAACCACAGTAATGTTGAGAAAATACTGTGAAAAAATAGTTTTCCTGCATAAGTGACTTTTGACATGTTCTTTGATCAAATTTTACATGTCGTATAAATGTTTATATTATCTCTTTAGTCAGATTGGTTGGATAATGTAAGTTGTGATGACTGTGTACACTGTATTCCAGTACAATAACATTTATTCAGAACCAAGGGTGATTTGAAATGTGTATCTTAAATTGTTAAAAGTACTAAATTGAATGATCATACTGTTTTGGTGATTACAAGAAATATTCTCATTACATGTGCAGTAAGTGCATACATAAGTGCAGTGTTGGGAATAATGTGTTACAAAGAAAAGCGTTACTGTAATCTAATGACTTTTTCTGATAATGCAATGTAACGCATTACATTTTAAATTCATGTAATTTGATTACAGTTACTGGCGCCAATAAAATGACGTTACTTGCATTATAAATTTATTGTTAAGAAAAAATATGAAATAAAATGCATTTAAAAAATAAATCAGGTTTAGCGTGGCTGCAGGGGCGTAACCCCGCCCGGGCATTTGGGGCTGTAGCCCTGGTGATTTTTCCTTTATCCCCGAATAATTCTCCACACAGAGTGGTTCATCTCTGTGTAACTGAACGTCAGTAAAAGAAGATGCCTGTACTGTTATATCTTCAGTGAACGGAAGCGAGACCAATCAGATAGGGTTTAGAGGAAAATACATACTCATTTCTGCCGAACGCTAGCTCACAGTCAGTGTGAGGCGAAAATGGATACACACTGATTAGTTTTTTTTAAAGGAGTGAAGGTGTTGAAACTGAAACATCCTCTGATGCTGAGCAGGAAAACAAGGTGTGTAAATGTCTATATGAGTTCCAGTTTACGTGAACATGATCTGAGCAGAGCAGAAGGAAAGATAATGAACTCTACATGACTCTGTAGCAGCTAAACCCATACAGTGATAGCTTAGCTGTGCCTCCCCTTGGCTAGTGACACCAAACTAGCCTAGTTAGAAAAGTTTTATATTTTATGGGTCTGGTCGTCCTACACACAGTGACACACCCGAGGCACGTTTTATTATAAATCCGACTTTTTCTGATTATGTCCTACATTTACAATAAAATTACTGAAAAAACTCAGTAGGTTTGATGGTTTTGAAAGTAACGTGAAAGTAAAGTAATTAGTAATTGTCATGAAATCAGTGAAGGAAGTCGGAACTACAGTTCCCAGCAGCCCCTGCATCACAGTCACATGACCACCTGTACCTGAATCACGTTCCTGTTAATTGAGCACTCATGTATATAGCCACAGTTTGCACTGCACCTTTTGTCTCACGTTTGCCTTTCTTTACCTTTGTCTCTGTAGCCGTGTTTTTGTTCTTTAGTTTATGTTTATCTTTGCCACAGTGTCTTGCCTCTAGTTATAGTGTATTTTGTATGTTGTTTGTTTCTTTATTAAAACTTTGATATTCTGCACTTGCATCCATCTCAACCTTGAAAGCTTGACAGAACGTATGACCATGAATCTGGATGCAGTGGAATTTTTCAGGGTCAAAGAGTCCCTGTACGAGAGAGAGAGAAGCCGAGGTGGGTGCCTTCCAACCAGACTGGAACAATCTCCCACCCTGCCTCCCCACTGTAGATCTTGTCCAGCATGCCGAGTCGATGGAAAACATCATTCAGCCTCACTGCTCGTCTGAGGATGCCGCTCAGCATTCCTGTTCAACTGAGGATGCCGCTCAGTCACCCTGTTTTGAAGGATATGCTTCTCTGCGTCCCGGTATGGTCAAGTACTCCGCTTTGTTTTCCTGCTCCGCTGAGGACCTCGCTCTGCTTTTCTGCTCCGCTGAGGGCATCGCGTGGCTTTTCTGCTCTGCTGAGGACGTCACTCCACTTTTCTGCTCTGCTGAGGATGTTGCTCTGCCTTCTTGCTCGGCTGAGGACTTCGCTCTGCTTTCCTGCTCGGCTGAGGACGTTGCTCTGCCTACCTGCTCGGCTGAGGATGTTGCTCTGCCTTCCTGCTCGGCTGAGGACGTCGCTCAACTTTCCTGCTTCACTGAGGACGTCGCTCTGCCTCCATGTTCCACTGAAGACATTGCTCCTTTTCTTTGCTTCATGCCATATGTTGTTCCCCCTTCCTGCTCCACGGAGGGAATCGTTCCCCCCTCGTGCTTCGCGGAGAGCATCGCTCCTCCCTCTGGCCTCGCGGAGAACCTTGCCTCCCCTCTCTGGCCTTGTGGAAATCTTGGAGCTTCCCTCTGACCTCGCGGAGAACTTCGCTCCCCCCATGGACCTAGCGGAGAGTGGCACTTTCCCTTCTAGCATCACAGGGAATGTCGCATTCCCCCTCAGGCTCCGCCTTTAGCTTTGTTCCTCCCACTGGCTGTGCAGTAGCCATCACTCCGCAATCAAGCCAGGCCGGGGATATCATGCCCGAGTCTGCTGACAAGGACAACCAAGTTCTGCCCTCCTGCTCCACTGAGGATGTCGCTCTGTTCCCTTTCAAAGAGAACTTCACGTTGCATTTAGCATAGGGGCGCATAACTTAGGGGCACGCCCCTCGCGCGTGACCGGCATCTGATGCTTGTGTAAAAGCATGCCTATTTATAGGCCTGCCATGATCAGGTGACGTGGCAATTAAGCGTGTCGCGTGATATATGAATGACACCTGTGAACTGCGCCATCAGTCTTATTAATTTCAGCGAGACATGCATGTTGTTTGTTTGTGTAAAGAAACAAAAAGATACTTCATTTCATCTCTATCTTTTCTGAAAATCTCAGAACTTTTCAATCCCTTTAAAAAAAAAAGAAGAAAAATAAGGGAATGAACGAGAGAGAAAAGTATGAGTGAGGGAATTCAGAAAGTGTGTTACGGCTTGCTCCCATTTCATCATGGGGAGTAGTGCACACTTTCTGTATGAAGTGTCTAGACAGGAGCACGCGATAGAAGCCTTGAGAGGCTGCGCATTGTAATGCCTACAAAAGGTAGCTCCGTTCGCGACTCTCTCTCTTCTCGGAAGCTGAAGCAAGTTGGGTTTCAAAGCCTCGCGGATCTGGGCCGGCCGCTGCTGAGGCAGCTAGCCGTCTCAGGTCCGGGGTATCTCTTATGAATCCGGAAGAGGACGAGCGCTGCTCTATCTTTTGCTCTGTCTTCTGGGTCCGGCTCTCCGCTGGATTTTGGAGCTTGTGTCACGACTCCTCCTTCCGCTATGCAAAACCAAAAGGGACCACCCCCCCCAAAAAAAACAAAAAAAAACAAAACACACACACACACACACACACACACACACACGCACACACACACACACACAAAGATAATAGTAATAATTCCTCTCTGAGAAGAGTGTACTAAGAACTGAGAGCAGCATATAAAGAGCTGCTTGAAGTGATTACTAAGGATGGTTGAACTTTCTCTCCCCAATGAAAGTAAATCCCTCACACTGCAGAAACTCCCCTTTCTTCCAGAAGTTCATGACAAAATATCAGGGTTCTGGGGGAAAACCATGTATAAGCCCCATTGTGGGGAATAAATGACATGGATATTTAGCTATACTGAAGGTAGAGGAGGCGCTTGCGAGCTACCTCTCTCCATCCACGGCAGGTAATTTAGGGGGGCCAGCTTTGCCATCCAAGCCACCATGTAAGGCCACCGTGGCAATGGTGGGCAAGGCCTATGCAGGAGTAGTCTTGCTTGTGGGTCACTGCAGACAATGACAGTGTTGCAGGCCTACCAAGCAGACCTGCTGAGTGAGCTCGACATATGGTGGCATTCAGCCAGTTTCTTCCCTGTTGTGTCGAGTGTCGAGGGCCAGCACTAGTGCGAGGGAGACACAGAAGGTGAGTATGGCAGCCCACCAACCCCCGCAAACAGCCAGGGGAACCGGGCGGCCACGGTCGCGGCCTGCTACTAGGCCTGATCTGAGAATGGTCATAAAGCCAAGCAGACAAAGAAGAGCGGTCCTGAGGGGCTGTGGAGGGATGTATCAGGGGACATGATAATTACTAATTACTTTACTTTCACGTTACTTTCAAAACCATCAAACCTACAAAAGATTTAGAATAAAAAAAAAAAATTTAATTAAATTTTAATAAGTTACATTTTATTTATAAATCATGTTTAACACAGCAAAGCTGACCAAAGTGCTGAACAGAGTCAAGAAAAGTAAAATAGAAAACAGAATAAAACCAAATAAAGACAGACAATAGACAATAGTAAAAATTTGATTAAAACGCCTGGGAGAAGAGATATGTTCAGCCTATTTTAAAAAGTGGTAATAGAAGGTGCAAGGCAGATATCCAGTAGCAAGTGATTCCATAAACGAGGGGCAGCAACTGTAAACCTTTGTTTTTAACTGGGATCGAGGGACATGCAAAATAAACCTATCAGAAGATCTTAAAAATCTGCTAGATGAATGTGGTGTAAGAAGATCTTTGAGATAGGAAGGAACTTGATCATTAAGAGTTTTAAAGACAAACAACAGAATCTTAAACTGAATCCTAAAATGGAAAAGGAGCCAATGGAGCGATGCTAAAATTGGGGTGATCGATCAAATTTCTTTGCCCTTGTCAACAGCCTTGCAGCTGCATTCTGAAGCATCTGGAGATGAGCAAGAGATGGCTGAGGAAGACCCAAGTATAATGAATTACAATAATCTAAGCACGACGTGATACAAGCACGAATAATCTTCTCCAAATCTTGGAAAAGCAAAAATGTTTTAAGTTTAGGAATAATTCGCAGTTGATAAAAACTATTCTTAACAACTGAATTTATTTGCTTGGTTAAGCATAATTCTGAGTCCAGGATGATACCAAGGTTCCTAACCTGGGAAGAAATTGAGGGGAAATGGTTACAAAGCTCATTAAATCTCAGGGGGCCAAAAACAATTATTTCGGTTTTGTCTTCATTAAGTTGGAGGAAATTATTTGTTAACCATTTTTTATTGTCGTCCAGACAGTCCAACAATGGCTGAATGGAGTCACCAGCTTTCAACGGTATGTACAACTGGGTATCATCAGCATATAAATGAAAAGAGACGTGTGCCCTAATAATATTCCCCAACGGACGCATATATAAGTTAAAAAGAAGTGGGCCCAGAATGGAGCCTTGACGTACACCACTAATAATAGGAGCGGAAGATGAGGAGAAATTATCGAAAGCTACCGAAAAGGACCTGTCCTTAAGATATGAGCTGAACCATTGTAGGGCGGTACCCTTGATACCAAACAGATGCTCTAAGTGCCAGAGAAGTATGTTATGGTCTACACTATCAAAGGCAGCTGTAAGATCTAGCAGTATCAAAACAGTATTTTTTCCAACATCCACTGCGAGTAAAATGTCACTGGACACTTTTAACCAAGCAGACTCCGTGCTATGAAAAGCAGTGAAACCAGATTGTAAAGGTTCCAATAGCATAGCTGAATTTAAAAACAGGAGCAATTGTGACTACACAACTTTCTCTAACAGCTTTGACAGAAGCAATATCTTAGAGACAGGCTGATAATTATTAAAGCAACCTTCATCCAAAACCTGTTTCTTAAGCAAAGGTTGAACAATAGCATGCTTAAAACAATTTGGGACCACCCCTGCATCCAAAGATGAATTTATCAACACCTGGATACTGGGGCCAATTTCAGAAAAAGTTGCTTTTATAATCACAGAGGGAACAACATCAAGTGAAGTGGATGTTACTTTCATCTGGTTAACCAGATCACACAGTTCCTTTAGAGAAACATGTTGAAATTGATCAAAGGAAACCGGTATAGCGAATTCAGGGACAGGACTGACAATTGTGAAGTGAAGGAAGAACGAATGGCTATTACTTTATCTGCAAAAAACATAAAAAAGCTGGATAAGTGATACATGTTTCCATGTCAAGACCTTTTTAGAATATAATGAGTTAAAATCTCTGAATATGTTATCGCATAAATGACCTCAAAACTTATATATTGGGTAGGCTTTCACACATTTAGAAAGCAGATGCTGCGATAGCTTTAGCACTGCAAATACCACAAACAGTTTTACACTCAAATCTCCATCAGTGAACAGTGGAGAAGTTCAACACAACAGACTTCATGCAGAAACTGTAATGAACTTCCTGTTTACACAACTGCACTATTTGAGCATGTTGTATTAGCACATTTACCAAAGGGACTTATTTATAATTATACTATCCATTGTCACCCAGATGAGGATGGTTTCCCTTCTGAGTCGCCTCTGGCTGCTCATTAGGGATCAATTAATATCCTGAATTTATATATTTCTGTAAAGCCGCTCTGGGACAATGTCCACTGTTAAACACGACATACAAATAAAACTGAACTGAATTGAATTAAAAAATAATTGCAATTACAGTTTAATAAATTTATCTGGTTTATGAATTTTTGGAATAGAGGAAATTTAATGTTTAATTTGAATCCTTGCTCTGAACTCTCTGCCTTTAGGGGAGAAATTATATTATTCGAATATGACTCATTAATGTTACAGTAGTTTTCTCACGCTACATACAGTTTGATCATGTGCGCGCACACACACACACACACACACACACACACACACACACACACACACACACTTCATCAATCACAGTCTCAGCAATATGTTATAGTTCACCTCCAAACATCACCATTAAAATATAATATAATATCCATCCATCCATCAATGTTCTATACCGCTTATCCTACAGGGTTGTGGGGAACCTGGAGCCTATCCCAGGGAGCATGGGGCACAAGGCGGGGTACACCCTGGATGGGGTGCCAATCCATCACAGGGTACAATCACACACACACACACACACACACACACACACACACACACATTCACACATCAGTTCATACACTACGAACACTTTGGAAATGCCAATCAACCTACCATGCATGTCTTTGGACTGGGGGAGGAAACCAGAGTACATGGAGGAAACCCCCGCAGCACGGGGAGAACATGCAAACTACACACACACACACACACACACACACACACACACACACACACACACACACACACACACACAGGGTAGCAGCGGGAATCAAACCCCCAACCTGTGAGGCAAACACACTAACCACAAAGGCACAGTGCACCTCATAACATAACATAACATAAATATAATATAATTATTATTGTCTAAAGTTGTTGAGTGATGAGTGCTTTTCATTGTGTAGTAGCAGGTTTGTGGTTTCCTTTTAATAATCACTGTAATTAAATTATTATTATAATCTGTAAAAAAAAAGAAAAAGAAAAAAAAAGAAGACAAACTGGTAAAGTACACACGTAAGAACCTGCACATGCACTACCTAGACTACCTGCAGGACACAGCAACGGAACCTTCTGAAAGTTCTGCTTCATGGAAAGCTGCAGAGTCAATCCAAAACTCTGTGATAGGACCTTGGGCAGAAACCCTTCAAGGCCACTGAGCAAATTACAGATCCATCAGCTAAGCTCGGTGTTCATGCCAGATGATTTTGGAGCAACATTGCAGGGTTTCTGTGCAAGGTCACCTTACGAAGGTTATCAGAAGCCTGTTCAGGTCTGTTAAATCTGATGCCGGCTCTGTGAGGATCGTGGTGGACTAAGGCACCTTCTAGAAAGGTTGTAATAAGGTTATGAGCCCATAGCAAGATAGCATTCACAGTACAATGACCACATACAGCTTTAGCATAGTGTCATGTCCACACCAGAATCTGCACTGATCTCCACTTCTCACAATGCACCTCCACTTACAAACATGGACACCTGGGAGTGTATAAGCACCCTCACTGCACTTTCACCTCATAAAGTATTTGTTCAGCTCTGTATATTTACCTGACGCACCAAGCCTTACATTCATGTGTGTTATTTCTGGTTTGAACATCACCTGACCCACTGCCTGTTCTTTGTTTTTTGACATTTACCTAGTGAGTTGGATCTCTTTGGAATGACCCATTGTTTTAAATAAAAAACACTCACTTGTCACTTGACAAGTTCTAATTATATCCACCTGGTTAGAGTGGCTTGCATTTCATAACTCCTGTGCAGCAAGATCTTCCTGAAATGTCAAACCTTTCACACTTTTCTTTTTTTCCGCACACTCACTAAAGCTTCAGTCACACAGATCCTCGAAGTGAGAAAACGCTGTACCGACTCCGAATCTGCTTCCCAACTCGATTAAATGGGTGTAGTTGTTTCTCCTTTTTAAGTCACATTCAATACATATAGCATAGAACTATCAAAAATGTCTAAGTTTGAAACTAACTTTACTGCAGCAAGAGAGACACGATGTCACCACCTTATCCAAATCAAACATCTCTACACAGCTCATAGTAGGCATAACAAATACTAATATAGATTTTTAACAGGTAGCAATGTCTCAATGGGCCATCAAATAAAGGCCACGATAAAGCTAGTCCAAATGAAATCCCCAAAATAAAATAAAGCCCACCTTCTGAAGTTTTTTCTGTTTTGAACTCCGCTATCATATTTTCTGACTAGCTATTATCAATACCCCATGTAACTGCATCTGCATGACCCTCCTGACGACAAAACCTACACCAGTGAACACAAGCCGAATATGACCCATGGACAAATAAATGAATCAAAGGACATATTTTCAACTATGTATTAAAAACCTAAATGATTATTCATAGCTTTTACAAGTTAATCAAAGTAATGTAAGTATAAGTAGATAATGTAACGTACTGATTGAAAATATATTGGTAAGCAGCAGTCAACATTTACACTCAACACAACATATTTTCTTCACGATGTTCATCTTACTGTGAAACCTGCAGTAAGTTATACATGTGAATGTAGAAGTGCTCTTTTATGCTCCGCTCATTCTCTCAGTGCAGTTATTATTATTAAAAAAGAAGTAACTGATTAACCTTACCAAGCTACTTAGTGTTTTCTAAGATCAAACAGTTAATATTAAATTGTTATGAAATTTAGCTAGCGTTAGCTGCCTTGGTTTTTAGAATTTAATTTGTTATAATTTGGAGGGTTTATATTCCCCCAGGTGAAACTGAATCAGTTCAAAAGAATCAGTTTGATAAACTGCATAAAACTTTCAACTACTAATTTATATTTAAAAAAACAATTTCTCTCTGGAATGTTTAATTCTAGAAGAATTATATCTAATTTGTGATGTAGGTTTTGTAGTGAGCTGTATGGCTGTATCACACTACACAGGTGTGAAGACAATAATTTTAAATGGGACACACCCACTACTGTATTAACGTGAAAAAAAAACAGTGCTACTATGTACACTGTGCGGTTTATGTTTTAATAAGCGAGATCAGAGTGTTCAGTTCAGCAGGTCATGAGTAACGTACACACACACACAAACACACACACACACACACACACACACACACACACACACACACACACACACACACAGGGTTCTTAGTCTGTGACTGTGATTAATTATAGTGAATTAGTTGCTGAATTGCTCTGTGGTTTAATTTTAATTCAGGGTGTGTTGGAACCACACCCACATACACACACACATGTACACACAAACCGTTCACAGATACAAACACACTTTGTCATACTTTCACACAGTGATGGATCCTTTCTTCTCCACCCTTCATAAATCACTGTTTAATCTCACCTCAAGCTCTTTCTGTCAGCATGCTTTTTTCTTCTTAAAGGAAGTGTGTGTGTGTGTGTGTGTGTGTGTGTGTGTGTGTGTGTGTGTGTGTGTGAGTGAGTGAGTGAGTGAGAGAGAGAGAGAGAGAGAGACTTCTCACACATGTTTCATTTACATTTATTCACTTAGCGGACGCTTTTATCCAAAGCAACTTACAAATGAGAAAATACAAGCAAAGTGATATATCAAGCAGAGAACAATACAAGTACAAGATCCATTAATTGAGTTCCAGAAGTAGCAAAGTGTGCAGAGTAGAGATGTAAGTGCCAGAGTAATTTTTTATTTATTTAGTTATTTATTATGAGTTGGTTAGGTGTTGATGGAAGAGGCGGGTCTTTAGCTGTTTTTTGAAGATGGTGAGAGATTCTGTGGTCCAGATTGAGGTTGGAAGTTCCTTCCACCACTGAGGAACAGTTAGTTTTAAGGTTCTTAAAAGGGACCTTGAGCCACCCTGAGTAGGAACTGCTAAATGTCAGTCACTAATCGATCACAGATTGCGAGAGGGAACGTAGGCCTTCAGGAGAGAGTTGAGGTAGGGGACGCTGTTCCAGACAAGGTCTTGTAGGTGAGCATCAAGGATTTGAACTTGATGCGGGCCGCTACAGGAAGCCAATGGAGGGAGATGAAGAGGGGTGTGACATGGGTTCTCTTGGGCTGGTTGAAGACGAGGTGTGCTGCTGCATTCTGAATCATCTGAAGGGGTTTGATGGAGCTGCTGGGAGGCCCGAGAGTAGTGAGTTGCAGTAGTCCAGTTTTGAGATAACAAGAGCCTGGACTAGTATCTGTGGAGCCTGTTCGGTGAGGTAGGGTCTGATTTTCTTGATGTTGTACAGGATGAACCTACAGGACTGTGCAGTTGTTGAGATGTGGTCTGTAAAGGTCAAGCTGAACTCAAGAGTCACCCCAATGTTCCTGGCCATCCTTGTTGGCTTGAGTGTGGTTGAGCCGAGCTGTACAGTGAGGTTGTGGTTGATTGAGGGACATTAATAAATACACAAATACATAAAATACATAAATAAGACACTATTAGTTAATTACTTAATAATATTTTTACTTTAAAGACCTTGAAATGATCAAAGGAGACGGATCTTAATCAGAGGCACTGCTGATCTCAAGGAGTGAATCTTTAATGGATAAAATTACAGTAGCTAAATAAATCAGTAACAAATATTGACTTAACATTTGGACTTAAGCTGCAGACTCTGACTACGACCCTCAGTTAGAAATGATCTATAGTGACCAGAAAGTTCACTTTAAAGCTTGCACTTGTATTTCAGGTGATGAATCTCTGCAGGTTATCTGTGGGCTTTTTGTGTCTTTGCACTTTCAAGCTGTTTATATGTTCGTAAGTCATTATAAAATATGAACACAGTGACATTCTGTCACAACAGACTACACCCCACGAAGGCAAGGCATGAAGAACATGCAGTAGTCTGTACTAACTTGTTCATGTGTGTGTGTGAGAGAGAGAGAGACAGAGAGAGAGACAGAGAGAGACAGAGAGACTTAGAAACCTGCAACCACTCTCAATGAGATCACTTGCCACGTGTACCAAACACCACTAACACACTAACACAGTACAGTAGATCATATTCAGGGTTCAAGAAAGTTAGAATCTAGAACCCCATACAGCTGCACTGCAGTGACCATTACAAGGTAATGACGGTTACACTGTAATAAGTATTATGCTGTAATGACTCTTCACTCGTTAAAGCGTAAAATTACTGTACTGACTGTTACACTGCCATGACCGTTAACCTTTAATTACAATCACCAGCTGATCAAATAAGTTAAAATTTCCACTTTTTTTGTAAAATGTTTTGTCTGTTTTGGTTTGCAGTAAGAGATTCTATACCCAGTGAAAATTTTGCAGCTAATGTGTAGCTAATAAATGAGACATTTTCTTATATATACAGAGTCTTCGGGAATAAGTTACTTTCATTCATCCCTGAGAAGGGAACTTCATGTTACGTTAGCTGAACGTGGTGGGAAGCGCCCTCGCACGTGACCGGCATCTGAAGCTTTTTTAAAGTCATGCCTATTTATAGGCCTGCCGTGATCAGGTGATGTGGCAATTAAGCGCGTCGCAATTAAGCGTGGTCTACGCCGCACACATTCATTCGATTTTACAGCCTGGATATACATTCTGGCCCATGCTCGAGTGTCTTGCAGTGACCCTCAGACTCGGGTCTTTTTGAACAGGCCGTACCCTTAGTATGATGGACTGGGTATTCTCGTGCCCACAGCATTCAGCTAACGCAACGGGAAGTTCCCTTTGAAAGGGGATATCTGGGTTACACATATAAACCTGTTCCCTGAGAACGGAAGGAGACGTTGCGTAGCTTTGTCATACCGGGGCATGCCTGTGAATTGCGTCTTCACTTCAGATTATAGAGGCTGATGGTGCGGTTCACAGGTGTCGTTTATATATCATGCGACGCATTTAATTGCCATGTCACCTGATCACAGCAGGCCTTTAAATAGGCATGATGTTACACAAGCTTCAGATATCGCTCATGCGCTAGGGCACTTCCCACAATGTTCAGCTAATGCAATGTCTCATTCCCTTCTCAGGGAACAGGGTTACATGCGTAACCCTGACATTTTCTATGATAAATCAGGTGCAAAAGAAAAGAAAAATGAAAAATGGAAGAAGGACTTGTTCATTCAAGGGAGTGTATGGTGAGGTGCATTAGTTTGATGCTACGGATTGATTATATGTTACAGCCATTTAAATTTAATGGGTTGTGTGGGTTTCTTTGGTGGCACAGTGCGCTTTGGGCCTCTCAAGTATGCTATGCATCTCCACGATAATAAACAGTAAGACACTTGCAAACACAAACGAACATGCAAACACAAGTTAGAAGCATACTGAAGAGGTGAAATCATCCCCTTATTCTCACCCCTGTTTTCGCCCCTATGCTAACAGTATACAGGTTCATCAGACGTCAAAAACTCAGCAGAGGAATGAGGACGAGATCAGACAGGCAGGAACACTGTGCTCAATTCTTAAGGAGAAGAAATAAAAACCTATTCAGCATGATTTTATGTAGTTAATAAACAAATAAATATAATAAAGTAGATGGTAAAGTTGAATGGGTGTTTGGGGGTGAAGTGTTGAAGGTCAGGATCAAAGTTGTAGTTTATAATAAAATTAATGTGCTCAGTGCTAATCTGCTAAATCTGTTAAATTCTCACTACACCCTGAACTCAGACAGAGTGAGAGACACAGAGTCAGAGAGAGAGAGAGAGAGAGAGAGAGAGAGAGAGAGAGAGAGAGAGAGAGAGAGAGAGAGATTATGTACAGAGATAATAATAATAATAATAATAATAATAATAATAATAATAATAATAATAATAATAATAATAACTTATTTAGTCAAGCAGTCGAGTAAGTGTTAAAAGCAGGATTGGGACACAACTCTTTCACTGCCCTCTACTGACCGTGTACAAATCTCAACATCAACTCCTTTTCCATCTGTCTTTTATTTATTCTACATGAATGTTTCTGCTGTTTATTTTATTTAATTGTATTTAATTTTATTAGTGTGTAAAACCTGTTATAACTTTTTTGGTGTTAAAAAATATATTTATTGGAGAAAATATGACTGCAGACCATAAATCAGAAACCTAAAACACACACAGGGACAACAATAACAAACCAACTACTACTACTCTTACTATTACTATTACTTCTCTTACTACTCTTACTACTACTATTACTACTACTCCTCCTCCTCCTACTACTACTACTACTACTATTACTGCTACTACCAGTCGAAAACAACAAGAAAAAACAGTAACAACAAATAAAAACAAATAAACAAATAAAAAACAGTAAGAAAAACATCAACAACCATTACAAAACACCAACAAAACAACAGTACTACAAATAATATACTTTATGTATACTTATAAATATCTAATTTCCTATACAATGTAAAGCTGTACAAAGCAATGAGAGAATATCTGACAGAGTATATAGAAGTGAGAGAGAGAGTGTGAGAGAGAGAGAGAATATCTCTCTCTGCTGGACAGAACCTGCAGGTACAGAAGACAGATGTTTGTTATCCTGATCTTGGCTGGTAGTGACTAATTATCATGATGCTATGTACATAATGCTAATTGGTGGCCATTCACATTCAGTCACTGTTGCTGCTGATCATATTGTTAACTGATGAAAATAGCAGACCACAAGTTCATCACCTGACTCACAAGTTCTCTAAGCCAGTGGTTTTCAACATTTTTCGAGCCACGGCACATTTCTTACATTGGAAAAATCTTGCAGCACACCACCCACCAAAAATGTTACAAAATGACACTCTGTAGCCTAATACGGTATATATAATTACAATATAGTTTCTCAATTTATTTATACTCACTCAGTGTGAAACCTGGGCCTGTTTAGATGAACAAAAAGCTGATATCCTGGCAGGAATTGAAGAAAGACACACACACAAAGCTCTTCTTCAACAGCTCCTAGTCTCTCTCTGTTTTTAGTTTTTATAGCAGTTAGGCTTGAAAAGCTCAGCTCACACAGATATGTTGTGGAAAATTGGAGCACTTGTGCAATTTTCCCGTGTAAGTCCTCCCTGGTCAAGATATTCCGATGTGACCCGAAAAATTTCTTCTCCTGTTGTTTTTTCTGGCAGTGCCTTGCAAAATAGTAAGTTTTCTCTAATTCAATTCAATTCAATTCAATTCAATTTTATTTGTATAGCGCTTTTTACAATAGACATTGTCTCAAAGCAGCTTTACAGAAATATCAACACGGTATACAGATATTAAAGAATTTATCCCAATCTATCTATCTATCTATCTAATGGCATCTCCATCCACAAAATGCACAGTGACCAAGAGCTGAGAATGTCCACTAATATCCGTAGACTCATCAAGTTGCAATGCAAATTTCCTACTGATGCGTATCTTTTCCAAAACATGGCTTTCAATGTCTGTGGACAGGTCATCAATACGTCTGGCAATTGTGTTATCTGAGAGCGGGACTTTAGATATGTCTTTAACCGCGTCAGGCTGAGCATCTCGTTGACAATGGCTTTGCAGGCAGGTAGTATTAACGTCTCTGCCACAATGTGGGACTTTTTTGATTTAGCTACGAGTTCAGCAACTAGGTAACCAGTTTTGAGGGCTTTCTCATTTACCTTTGTGGTTTTTCTCATAAAAGTTGCCTGTTTCTCTGTGTTTTCACGTGGGCGAACAAAATAGTCCATCGGCTTGTTTTGAAGCGACGGGTGTTTCGTTTGGAGATGGTGTTTAAGCTTGCTTGGCACCATGGTGCTGTTGGACAGTTTCTCGCAACACACCAAGCATAATGGAGTCGGTGTCATCTCATCCCCGGTGAAAGTAAACCCGAACGAAAGATAGCTTTTGCTATATTGCCTCGAGCTTCTTTTTACCACCACTCACACTAGGGCCTTCACCTGGGTCAGAATCTTGTCCAGGGCCCAGTTCAATTTGCATTTTTCCTTTTTAAAAACTTCTCCATCACTGTCACCACGACCCGTCGCATGCGCCACTAATTCTCTTGTCTCTAAGAAGGAACGAGGCAATTAGCTACCTGCTGCCATGCGGACGAATATTACATTACTCTGCCAGTCACTATATTACAGCACAGACACTCGACAATGGTGTATTATTAAGTGAAATTGGATAATTTCTCACGGCACACATGACGATCTCTCACAGCACACTAGTGTGCCGTGGCACAGTGGTTGAGAATCACTGGTCTAAGCAATCAGTTATATAGAAAATATTCTGCTAACTCAGACAAACCTAGAATTTGCCTGGCTGGTTAACTTTTTAAAATTTTTATTTTTTTTATAATACTTTCTCTTTTAGAATAAATGCTAAGGCATATTAGCATAAAAAATTAACTAGCTATCTAATTCAACTAGCAAAATGACAAACCTGTAGTAGCTAGCTAATTTATCAAGCCAATTCACACAACATAGCTAGCTAATTTAAGTCGATAAATGAAAATATTAAAACTTTAGCAGCTAGCATAGTTAACACATTTAAATGTACAACATTTATATGTAACTTAACAAAACTTAATACCCAAGTATTATCCATTCCTGAATATAGAGTCAGTTTATTTATCAAGAATTTAGCCTGTTAACAAGACTAAGATTTACCTGTTTGGATGGTAGCATGACACAGACCTTAGCGTTTATGTTTAATAGCTGTTCTGTTTTCACTCTGTAGTCTGACAGATGGATCTCTTCTATATCTGTATTTAGCATTATTTATAGAGTCTTCTAAGTCAGTGTTAACTAGATTAGGACGACAATCATATATATGTAAATCAGCTAGCTAAACACTAAGCTTGAGGCTACCATTTAGTCTAATTTACTATGAGGTTCATTTGTTTATATATGATTCATTTTCTAGCTGAGATATTTGCATACTCCGTTTATTTATCTAGGATAATTATCTTTGGGCTAGAGTGTGACTCTTACTCAGTGCTAACATGAGTGCTAGTATGATGTAAACAATGATAAAGCTATCTACAGTGAGTGAGTGATTAAAACATCCAGAGTTAGAAAATAAATGTGTTGAGATCAGAAATGAAATTTGTGTCAAAGAATTAAACAGACTGTTTAGGTTTCCAAAATTGAAATTAAATTTTCTGCTAAAATAAAAATACATGGCATTCAGAAACTCTAATTGTTTCCATTACATAATAGGAATGGTTCCATGAGGAATTTTACAGTTATATATATATATAATATTTAACTAATGCTTTAATAATGATGAATAAATTCATTATGGCAAGTCTGCCTGGAAACAATCTAATTATAGATTATGATGTAAGTTTCAGACTCTATATATTTTTGTTTTCCAGTACACCCAATTCTAAACTAAGCCCTCACACATGATATAAAAAAAATAAATATACATATTGTTAAATTTTTCTGTCAATTTTTAAGCTAAGTATTGATGGAACTATTTTAAGGAATTCAAAATCAACACCAGACATGTGAAGTGCTTTGACTCGAAGTTATTTTCTCTGTAAGCATTGAGGAAACATGTCACAGGGCTTGAAGTCATCTCATCAGTGCATGGAGACTCATGATGTTTAATTGGTGAAAGTTTTGCTCTCAGGAGTCCAGGAGGAGCTGACCACTTTACCATCCACCACTTCCTCTGTGACGATCACAACCTTCTGAGTAGTGGAGGTAGAGGTGCTCGTGGTGCTGGAAGAGGAAATAAAGATGAGCAGTAAACAAAAACTGGACAAGAGAAAACATCAACATTTATGCAAATCAGAGTTTTTTTCTGAAATGTTCACCTTGTGGTCGCTTCTCCATCCAGCAGTCTCCTGTACTCAGTAATCTCCAGCTCCAGTCTGGTCTTGATGTCCAGCAGCATCTGAAACTCCACAGCTTGGTGAACGAGATCAGCGTGAAGCTGCTGCAGCTGCTCCTCCAGACTCGTCACCTGAACCTGATATCCAGTGAGCATTTGTGCGTAGCGGTTCTGTGTCTCAGCCAGAGTGCGTTCGAGAGACGCTTTCTAAACAGACAAGAAGATGTTTTACTAAATAAAGTTCATGAGGGATAACAAATTAGAAGATTGGTGAAAACCTTCACTGAGGATTAGCAAGAGGTCATGATGTGGATTAGCTGAAAGCCATAATTATATTACACACAAATTCATCATTCTTAGTGACAATTCTTATCATAATTATTAAAAAATATTATCCTAAATATTAGAATGAAATTGTATTATATTGAGTAGCATTGTGAAGATTAGCAAGAAATTACTTGTACTATTGTATTATATTATAAAGATTGTTATAAAGATGTGTCTGAATATTTGGGCTAAGACACTCTCACCATGCTAAGCTGTGACTGAATCTCGATTTCCAGACTCTGAAGTTTGCGCTTGACTTCTGTGATATCAGATCTAGCTCTCTGGAGCGTTTCTGTGCTGGTGGTGACCGCTTTGTTTAGCGCTTCACTCTGTGAAGACAAAAATGACAAAAAATCTCAACATGAAGCACTTCTGAGTACTATGAGTTAAACATGTTCCCAGGGGCGCAACTGCACATTCGCTGAGGGGTATGCAAGATCAGTGTTGGCACCCCCAAATCCACCCCACCTCCTCCCCACACCCCCACCCACAGGAACAGTGAAGCTGTAGTAAATATGAGAGAAATGTTCTACATGTAACAAAAGTACTGTATATATCCTACAATTTTAGCATACTCTATTTTTTCCACACAATTGTATTAGTGCTTGTAAATGAAAAGTACTAAATATAATATTTAAGCAATATTACCAGGCCCTAACACACACACACACACACTCACACACACACACACACACACACACACACACACACACACACACACACGTTATTATTTCTGGTTCATGAGGCCTCTGCATAATATATTCTGTACTGTACACACTATACAGTGGCAAGAAAAAGTATGTGAAACCTTTGGAATTAGTTGGTTTCCTGCATTAATTTGTCATAAAATGTCATCTGATCTTCATCAAAGTCACAGGTATATACTGTTTGACCCTACCAGGCTTTTATACATTAAAATACTGGCAACACTGTTGGCAGCTAGTCACTTTAACAGTGAATAATAATAATTACTGTAATGCAACGCAAACACTCACAGTATATTACTGCATATACATTTAAAGTGTTGTCATGGCTCACAGGGACAATTCCATCTTTGGCCACTAGAGGGCCGTGACTGTCATGCAGAACTTCTCCCTCCATTTCATGTCTAATCATACCCAGGTGTTTGTTATTCCCCCTGATGGATCAGTGCTCTATTTACGTTGCTTGTTTTTTCCTCCTCAGTTCCTGGAGCATTAATGCAAGTCAGGTTACTTTTCTGCTTGGGTCTCTTTTTGCTTTTGTCGAGTCACTGTGTTTTGATTATTGAGTACTTTTTTCTTAGAGTTTATGTTCTAGTTATTAAATTACAAATAATGATGGTTCCTAGTTAGTCTTTTCCTCGTGTTTGTTTCCCTTCAATAAAAGAAGTTCTGCATTTTGCAGAATGACTTTTTGCGTAGTCATTCTGGTGTTATAAAAATAATGAAATATTCTTTACTGTTATCCCCCCCCCCACTAAAAAAACAATAAAAAAAATCTACACAATCCAAAACATAATGGTCACCATTGCTTCTCATGTGTTTCCAATCCTGTAATAATTCAACACAAATTAAATTACCTAGATGATTGTCTTTATAATGAAAGTCTCTCTCTCTCTCTCTCTCTCTCTCTCTCTCTCTCTCTCTCTATATATATATATATATATATATGTGTGTGTGTGTGTGTATATATATATATATATATATATATATATATATATATATATATATATATATGCACCGAGCATCTGCTGAGCTCCAGCCAGAGGTCAACAAGGCGACCTCTTCTCCAGAGATACAGCTTGAGATCCACGAGGTAATCTCACCTGCAGAGCTCCAGCATGAGACGCACGAGGCGGTCTCATCCCCTGAGTTTCAGCCTAAGACCCACGAGGTTGTCTCAGTTCCAGAGCTCCAGCTTAAAGTGAGGTCAACGAGGTGACCTCCCAAGCCAAGTTCCTGTCCAAGGTCGAAGAGACGACCTTGCACGAGCCTGATGCGTGAGCACGTAGCGAAAGCACGCTTATCAGTCTTCAGTGACATTGACTTTGTTACTTTGGACACGTGCTTTTATTATGATTATGTTCAGTCTCCGCCCCTGTTTAATCATTGGTCGTTTTCCGATAGTGTGTAATGCATGGGAGTAGTTCGAAGGACAGTAATTTACTGTTTAAAGTTACAGTTGGTACCTGTAATGGGTACATAGAGTAATTTACTGTAATTGATTTATTTGCACTACATAAATTCCTAAAGATGCACCTAATATGACTAAAATACTGTTCCCCGATATTACAGCAAATCACTGGCTATTGTGCAGTTATTTACCCTGTAATTTACAGCAAGGTTTATCAGTGTAGACAAATACAATGTGCTACAGCTAACAACAGACAAACAATTATAATCTTTCATGTCTTTATTGAATACATCCCATTAAACATTCACAGTGCTGTGGAAAAAGTAAGTGAACTTTCTAAAGACCTAAAACATCATCAGATTTTCACACAAGTCGTAAAAGTAGACAAAGAGAACCCAATTAAACAAAAAGTTAGACAAAAATATTGTAATTATGTGACTGTGGATTTAGATTTACCACCAGGATCACATTTAAAGGGTTCTTAGATTTAAATTTAATCAGTAATTGATCTGATAAGTGATTTGACTATAGTGTTGCTAACAACTTTCTGACAGCTGACAATATGGCAGTGGGGAAAAATTAGGAGCTCCTGCACCGCACAATACCTTCAATCCCCAGGAGTTGAAACTCCCAACATTTTAGAGGTACACACTAGATGATGTGAAATTTACCAAGCAAACCCAAGAGCAAGCTTCTCTCCCGCACTTCTCACGGAGCATTGCGTAGTGTGTGGGTGTATATGTGCACGTGCCCAGCCTTCACTTGTACCTAACATCACTACTTACTGACACCTCCAGGATAACTTAGGCAATAACAGCTTTTCTTGCCTTTATACTGAGCTGGAAATGTTTATCACGACATGAAATAGATTTCATACAATACATTGGTTACACTTATATTATACTTATCACTTATTTTTTTGAGGAAAATCCAATATTACATATCTGTGAGTGACAAAAGTATTTTAATTTGAAGGAGAAATTAGAGTCAGGTGTTTTCAATCAATATGATGATGATCAGGTGTGAGTGAGTGAGCATCCTGTTTAATTTAAAGAACAGAGATCTATCAGAGTCTGATCTTCACAACACGTTTGTGAAAGTCTATTATGGCACGAACAAATGAGATTTCTGAGGACCTCAGAAAGAGTTGTTGAAGCTCATCAGGCTGGTAAAGGTTACAAAACCATCTCTAAAGAGTTTGGACTCCACCAATCCACAGTCAGACAGATTGTTTACAGATGGAGGACATTCAAGACCATTGTCACATATAACTGACCAAATATAACATTTTTGTCTCATTTGTTTAATCGGGTTCTCTTTGTCTACTTTTAGGACTAGATGAAAATCTGATGATGTTCCAGGTCATATTTATGCAGATATGTAGGAAATTATAAAGGGTTCACAAACACAGACCATGTGTTTGCTGTTAAAGAGAACTCTTTCTTGTCAAATTCAAGCTGCTGTTGATGCAGCTGTTCAGTAGCGCCAGATATGTTCCATTTCAGCAAATGCTGTTAAATCAAAAGATATGCTAATCAACTTTAAATAACTTTAAAATATACCTAACCCCCCCCCCCCCCCCCCCTGTTCTCCTGCTTGGTCAATGTGTAGTTTGATTGGAATCTTTTAAGCTTCTATGTGTCCAGTTCATCTCAGACCTAACATGGTATAATGATGTAACATACATTATGAGGAAAGATCAACCGTTAAGAGTTGCTGAGCATACAGACTTCATATTTAGTTCACCTTCATTCAGCCTGTTCTGGAGCACGCTTTTCAATGGTGTTGGACACTGTTTGGGAAAACACACACTATCCTATGCCTCCTTTAATCTTAAGGTGCAGGCTCTTTATTAGTACCTAGAATAATGAAAACTACAGCATGGGGCAGAGCTTTTTCCTAAGGACATGTGGAACAGCCTTTAAGGACACAGACACAGTCTCAATCTTTTGGTCTCAATTGAAAATATTTGTTAAGATTTTTGTTAATAACTTTTCTATTAGCTAAAGGCCCAGATCTGTGGGTTCATAGAAAATTTTGGTAAAATGAACAACAGACACGTGAACTGCTTTGACTTGAATTTATTTTAATTTGGAAGCATTGAGAAAGCATGTCATAGGGATGGAAGTCATCTCGTTGATGTGTGGAGACCCAACATGCTTACTTGGTGAAAGTTTTGCTCTCAGAAGAACTGGAGGAGCTTACCACTTTACCATCCACCACCTCCTCTGTGACAATCACAACCTTCCGAGTGGTGGAGCTAGAGGAGGTTGTGGTGCTAGAAGATGAAATAAAGACAAAGTGAGCAGAAAGGTGAGGAGAGACAACATCTACATATTCCCCAAATCTACTAAAATTTTCTGTGAATTGTTCACCTGGTGGTCGCTTCTCCATCCAGCAGTCTCCTGTACTCAGCGATCTCCATCTCCAGTCTGGTCTTGATGTCCAGCAGCATCTGATATTCCTGAGACTGACGCTCCAGATCAGCACGAAGCTGCTGCAGCTGCTCCTCCAGACTCGTCACCTGAACCTGATAGCCAGTGAGCATTTGTGCATAGCGGTTCTGTGTCTCAGCCAGAGTGTTTTCAAGAGATGCTTTCTAAACAGGCAAGAAGATGAAGCATGTTTAAGGAAGGGAGGGTCATGAAGGTTAGCAAGAAATCATATGGAGAGAATTAGCAAAAATCATCACAGGTTTAGCTGAAAGCCATATTAATATTACACACAAGTTCATTCATATCATGATTAGCAAAAAACACATCAGAAATATTAGTGAGAAGATGTATCATATGGATAGCTAGGATTATTAAGAAAGTTTTGAATCATGAATATTATTGATTATATTATATTATATTATATTATATTATATTATATTATATTATATTATATTATATTATATTATATTATATTATTTCATGTTAAAGATCAGTTTTTGAATGATTGGTCTAAGACACTCTCACCATGCTAAGCTGTGACTGAAGCTCGATTTGCAGACTCTGAAGAGTGCGCTTGACTTCTGTGATTTCAGATCTCGACGTCTGGAGTGTTTCTGTGCTGATGGCAACCTCTTTGCTCAGTGCTTCACTCTGTGGTGATGAAAATTGCAAAAACAATTGAAAATCTCAGAGTGATGCACTTCTGAGCACTGAGAGTTAAACACGTTCCAATTCAGACTCACCTTGGTCTGGAACCAGGCCTCAATTTCTTTGCGGTTCTTAGCGGCCACGGATTCGTAATGCTCGCGGATTCCGGCCAAGACGGCATTCAGGTCTTGTTGTGGTGCGGCATCCACCTCCACATTCACCTGTCCACCCATCTGAGAACGCGCTAACAAGAGCTCCTACAGGAACATAGTCGAGATGTGAGCTACTGATAGCATTGTATCCACAAAGACACCTTGAGGTGATGGAATTCCTCAGCGATGAGGTCTTTGGGGTTGAAGCGTTCTAGGTGTATTAAAGCCGATGAGGTCTAGGTGCATTAAATGTATTGCAATACACCATGTAAATGATAACTGCATGATAACTGTGACATGCTGAGTGCTGTAAGTTTAATGAAGTGGTTCTTTGTGCAGATGGTTGAGGATCATGCCTCACCTCCTCGTGGTTCTTCTTCAAATAGATCAGCTCATCTTTCAGACCCTCAATCTGCATCTCCAGATCCGATCTAGTCAACGTCAGGTCATCTAGAACCTTCCTCAGCCCGGCGATGTCTGCCTCCACTGACTGCCTCATGGTCAGCTCATTCTCATACCTGTCACAATAAAAACAATCTGTTTTACACCTGTAGTTTATCTCAACCTGAGAAGGTCAAACTGAAGAAAAAACACATGCTGTTATACTCGTCCAAGGTTGTGTTTATTTATTCTAAGAGAAGCTGTATAAACTTAAAGTAGAACCAGAACATGACACCAGTCTGCTCTCTATTGCTTACACTAGAGAATCATGCACACTATATAGTTTTATAAATAATGGTTTTGGACACTCACTTTACTCTGAAGTCATCAGCAGCAAGTTTGGCGTTATCAATGTGGAGGTACAGTCCTCCATTCACAGCAATGGCACCCTGGATCTGTAAAATAATCACAAAGTTCAACATTTATATACAAGTTTTAATTTGCCATAAAATATCCAAGTATAAAAAGGTACAAAGAGCTGGTGTGGCCCCTGTAATGAAAGGTAATTGGGTGAAATAGATGGGAGTGGCCCTGTAGTGAGAGGGAATTGGATGAAAGAGATAGGTGTGGCCTTTGTGTGGGGAGGGGATCAGGTGAAAGAGAAGGGCGTGCCTCCTGTAGGAGAAAGGGATTGGGTAAACATGTCTGAAGACAAATGAGGAAGGACTTCCTGCCGCTCTGCCTTTATCTTCCTGCTATTATCCTGCTATTATATACTATTACATAGCCTATTATTGGTATATATAGCTGTATATATCTGTATATATAGCAATTATATAGCATACCACCCATGCAGACAGACAGGTGAATGTGCAGAGAGCAGGTAAATGTGCAGACAGACAGGTGAATGTGCAGAGAGCAGGTGAATGTGTATACAAAGAGATAACTGTACACAGAGAAAATGTGCAAAGCAACATGTAAATGTGTATAGAGACATGCAAAAGTGCAGGGTGATAGGTAAATGTGTAATAAGGATGGATTTTAAAAATTGTGGTCATCCTAAATGGTTTACAGCATATAAGTGTGAGTGAGTGAGAAGTGGGGTTACACTGAGGGCAGGGTTATGATAAAGGATGATTGCTCGTAGTAATAAGTACACCTTCATTAATTTCAAATACATCATCACCAGTCTCCCACTCAGTAGAGTTACAGTGAACTTCATCAGTAGGATAGTGGGGAAGGTGATTGTGAGTACCCTACTCACTATGCACTACATCCTATTAACACTAACCAGTGCATTGTGGGATTTCCCTGGGTGCACCATATCCTCTCTACTATGACATGACTACAAAGGCTGAGTCCCTAAAGAGTGCATAGTGGTTAGTAAGGAAGCTGATAGGGGGAAATTTAAAGAAATACCTTGGCCTGGAGGTCACTGATGGTGACAAAGTAGGCAGAGTAGTCTCGGGCAGCGGGCGAGGCCTTGCCTTCAAGGAACTGGCGGATCTTGAGCTCCAGCTCAGCGTTGGCCTTCTCCAGCGTGTGCACCTTCTGCAGGTAGTTGGCCAGGCGCTCGTTCAGATTCTGCATCGTCAGCTTCTCATTGGCTGAAACATCGACAGCGTCGGCGAGGTTAAAGCCACTTCCGACGGATAACCTGGAGGTGGAGATGCGCACTCCGGACCCTCCAGCTCCTCCATACACGCTGCCACCTCCTCGGGAGCTTCTGAGGAGCAGGGCTGAGCCGCTCCTCACAGAAGAGGAGGAGGATGAGATGAAGCTTCGGTTGGAGAAAGTGCTGGCCATGATGATGATGAGGATGTAGAACTCTTCTGCTCACGCTGGAGAAGAACAAGTGGCAAGAGCTGAGAACTGGCTGCTTTTAAAATCCTGAAAAAGGGGTGGGGGTTTAAGGGGAGAACTTAACAGAACATTCTTTGCCACAGGGTGAAAACACCTCAAACCAGAACAACCTGTCCAGGAGAAAGAAAGCGACCAGAAAAGCCACCAGTGGAATTTGCACAGATTGATCATGTGGGTGAGCCAGCAAATCACAGCCTGAGTTTAAATCATTCTACGGTTATACAAACATGACCTTTTGATCACAAAACATCTCCACATGGCAGACGTCCAGGGGTGTGCTAACAAAAGAAATGGCATTAAGTGATTTTGCACAGGATGTCACGATCTTTAATGAATAAAAAAACTGCTGCAGGAGGCGTGTATGAATTTACTGTACACTTAAACATAATAGTTTAACTCAAATAAAATAAAATGCAGATAATCATCTGTTTAAAACAATCAAAAAGTGGCCAAATGTTTGAAAAGTCCTGCTTTTGTAAAAGAAAAATATATTTAAGAATTTATTTACTTTTTAAATTTATTTTTCATAAAAAACTACATACTTTTATTACTTTTAGTGTTAACACTTACTAAATGTATTATATCGGAAGAACTTATAACAGTGTAAGTGTTTTTAAATTGTAATGACCAGCAAACAGAGGACGTACCCCTGACGGTGCAAACGTCCACTTAGGTCCGCATTTGGTCCGGTTTGTAACGTTCGCTGGGGACGTTTCGTACAAATTAAAATATTAGGTTCATAAGAGACTTGTGTGAATGCTTTTCAGTTTTAACACAGAATTTAGTGTCCCTCACCTGTAAAGAGATTGCTAGGCAACATTTTAGATATATCAAATCATGACACTACTGAATGTGTTCATTTCGTTGTTTTAGGTTAGAAACCGAGAAGAA